>NC_048218.1:128996520-129034963 GCF_002007445.2 Ailuropoda melanoleuca | reverse complement strand
AGCTGTGTTTGGGTGCGGGTAAGCCTGTGGAGCACCAGCTGTATTTGGGTGCGGGTAAGCCTGTGGAGCACTAGCTGTGTTTGGGTGCGGGTAAGCCTGTGGAGCACTAGCTGTATTTGGGTGCAGGTAAGCCTGTGGAGCACCAGCTGTGTTTGGGTGCGGGTAAGCCTGTGGAGCACCAGCTGTGTTTGGGTGCGGGTAAGCCTGTGGAGCACCAGCTGTGTTTGGGTGCAGGTAAGCCTGTGGAGCACGCGGTTATCATTCATCTCACTAATCAAAAGGCGTGAAACCTAAAGGCAATGGTGCTTACAAAGTGTTTTCACAGGCATTATCACATTTAATCCTCAAAGGAATCTGGTAGATGGGTGTGTCTGGAATTATCCGTTCACCCTTTGCAAACATCGAAATCAAAACTCAACCCAGCTCCTCTGTCCCTTTTCTATCACGGTTTGTCTGATAGTCACGTAAAGTTTTTACTTGCTAAAGTGCAGACTTTCGACACACGTTTAAGGTAAGTTTAAAAAATGGTTTTTTTAATGCACTCCTATAGTTGACAGAGTAAATAGGAATAAATGGCTTAATCCCTGAGTTTATCAACTCCATGAAAGGACACAGAAGCACCGTGTGTGTGGTGCAGGGGGACCAGACACAGCCCATCTTCACTACTTGCACGTTCTGTACTTGTGAATTGTACTACTCAGTAAAATCGATTTGTAACACCAAAGTCAATTCTCACGGTGCTTTTATAGTCATCTGCAGACATGTGCTCAGTCGTGAAAAATTTTTTGCCCAGCAGAAGCTGAGCAAGGTGACACTGCCTTCTTGGTTCACCTCTCACACTGTAACCGGATATTGTTTTCACGATCTGTTTAGTACCATGATTTTCACATTTGGGGGCTTTTCGCTGGTGATTTCACTATTTAAAATGTTCCCCATGCAGAGGGCCGAAGTGCTAGGGTGCCTGAGCACAAGAATGCCAAGCTGTGGTTTATAGAGAGAACATGTGGGTTAGATAAGCTGCGTTCAGGCATGAGATGACAGTGCTGTTGACCATGGGTTCAATGCTTATGGATCAACAGTGTATATTAAATAAGATGTCTTTAAATAGGAACACACATGAAACAAACTTATGTACTAATTGGTTGATACAGAGCCTTGTATTTCCCCTGGGAGCCACGGTTCAGGCTTCCGTGCGTGGTGTTGGTGGCAATCCGTAGACTAAACCTGCTGCAGACGACCACCTGTGACGATACATGTTCATGCAAGGCTAGAGCATAACTTTCTTGTGCGACCTGAACTCTCTGCTTCTGTCCCTCCCACCCCCCACCTACTCCCGGCCTCGAGCCCATGGGTCTCCCTCTTGCAGTGTGTCAGGAGAGGGGCTTCTCTCCTATCTGCCCAGGGTCCTTCACCAGCGGCCACTGCCTGCTTGCACACAGGGCCTGGCGCCGAGCTCCTAGGCCACATTCCCCCTCCCCCAGGAAGCTGCCATGTTTGCACTGTCATCAGAACAGGGGTGACTTTGGGACAGACCATACTTCCCTTTTCTGGCCTGTTCTTTTGGCTTCCTAGCATCTCCATCCAGGGCTGTGTGGGCAATGGAGACGTTATTGAAGGATTGGGGCAGCAAAAAAGAATGAGAGCACAGGAAGGGCAAGAGTTTTTGTAAGTCTGTGGTTACACAGCATTGAGAATGTATTAACAACTATGGAATTGTATATTTTAAAATAGTTAAAAAGGTGATTTTTCTGTTATGCAAATTTTATCTCAGTTTTTAAAAAAATTAATAGTACATGATGCATGACTGCTTCCATAGACCAAAGGGCAAGTCCCCATCCAAATGAAGTAAAACCTGTATTTGCCTTGTGGACTCATCTCTGTTCCTCGCCCTGCTCCCTGCTCCTCATGCCTGTCCCTCTGCGGAGAGAAAAATCCTGCAAACTTCCATCCAGGGCAAGCCCCTGCCTCCCTTTCCTCCTGCTTCTCCCCTTTACAGAAATGCCATTCACTGTCCACTGAGTTTGATCTTGCCCTGCAATCTGTCTCCCTTTTCTTACCGAAACATTCATGGTGATCTCCGGTAGCACATTTCCCCAAGTCTGTGTGTGCAGCTCAGCCTCCTTCACAGAGGAAGTTCAGCGAGACAGTAGTGGGTGGGGTTTGGATCCCAGTCTGGTCCCTTTTGAGAACTGCCTACCAGCATGACCTGCATCTTCCACATAGTTCCAGATATCCACCCATAGTGCGTATCTTCCAACTACGAATATTAATTGTCAGAGTCTAGCTCTGTATTTGCGAAGATAAGTAAATATTCCCCTAGTATGATGTAATCTATATAGATTTCTACTGACGCTGCAGAATCAAAACAAAACACAACCTTGCATTTTTATTTATTTATTTTTTGCTTTTGTAGAGCTGTGTCTGAAGCCTCTCTCTCTATAGTCTTACTTCCAGGCTCTGCTCTAGGGCTGCCTCATCACAGAAACGAAATGTAATTTTTAAAATCATGTTCTAACTGATTGCCACACAAAGACCAGGCAAAGGTTTAGAACTCGTCAGCTCCTTGCTCCAGGTCACAGTCCTAAGCAAGCATGCCTTGGCACCCTGTGTAGTCCCAGGGGAGGCCGAATCTTCTGTAGGACCATCTCCTTATTCAGAGGCACTGAGTGTTTGCTCTTCCATTATCCATACGGTTTCACTCAGCTTTGCTTCTCCTCGACCCCTGTACACATTGTTTCCTGTTCAATGTGTTCAGTTTCACAAATCAGGACATAATAAGTTCTACATTATTTTCATAGCTGAATTCTGCATTGCTATCTATTGTATAATTTTGAGGTTCTTGCTGTGAAGAAATGGTGTATAGTTAATGTTTTGTTTTTCAATTCTAAAAGGGAAACTTGACACAGACAACTTGAAAAATTTACCAGTTCTATTTCCATTTTGTCAGCACGAGAAGTTAGGACACCAGGTAATATATTTTGTCAAATTTTTCCTAGTCTTTAGAGAGGCTGCCAACTATAAAGTAAGGACATAAAAGGGTTATGTTCTTTCATTATGCTTTGAAGCTTGGAGGGGGAAAACCAAAATTCACTGGTGGATCCTATCTAGTAAGCTGTCTTTCATGTTACAAAACGAAACTGTTGATTTATTGTTACCCTTTTGATGATGAAAGAATTAAGTCACTGGAGTCATCCCATGACCCCTTTTCCCTCATTATCAAGGCTCATAGCGTCAGGCGTGTTTCTGGCTGGCTGCTTTGTCCTGTGGGCTGGCACAGCTGGGAGTGCACAGACAGGGAGGAGTGGGGTGGATCGAGCCTTTTCTTCCCAGTGGCAGTCATTCTATTATTTGAGGCTTGTAAATCCTCCACCACATGCCACACTGTGACTCACTGTTCTTTCTTGGAAAGTCCCGCGACGCGTTGTGCTTTGTCTCTTGGATGTGGGACTTTGGAAGTTGTAGTAGGGCATATGTTTACTTGGTTGTCAAATTAAATACGAGGCTTAGTTGCTCAACGGATGTATTGATCACTTTTTTTGTGCATGTGGAAAAGAACTTTCTGTACAGCTGTTGTTTATATTGTTTCTGATTGGCTTCAGAATCACGTATTCCAAAATAGGAAAGCACCATCTCTAGAAATAGCATATACTTCAGCCTGGCTGCTGAAATGAGTTATGTTGGACCTGCCATCAACTTCCCCCTGGGAAACTGAGATCCTGAAAGTGTTTCTTTTTCCTCTTTGCTTTTGTCTGTAATATGTGCGTGTGTGATTTGCCTAAACTGGTCTCTGGTTCCCAGTACCTTCCGTGGTACGTAGTAGTACAGCAATCAGACACTTTCGAAATAGTTGTGTAAGCAAGGTAGTTGCTTATGATTTTGATTAATTTCCTTTTTTACAGTTTCTTTACCCCCATGTGGAAAGTCGCCCTCTTCCAGAGAACCATCTGTTACTGATTTCAGAAGAAAAATGTAAGTGTATCTTTAGGTGGTATATACGAACTTCATGAAGGGCTCATCTCTTAGTGAAGTATGGGACTTGACTAAATCTTGCAAATGATCATTCATCCAGTACTAAATGTCCAACTGACCTTTAATGTCCATTTAAGACCTAGCACTCCTATGGAAGGGCTTTTCCTTCTGCCCTGACTTCTTCCCTTAGGTCCTGCTCTGTTTCCCCATCCTGAGAATGATGGCCTCCCACATACATAGATTTCCACTTTTGTCACACAGTAGAGTGTAGGACAATTGTGGAGGTCATTTTTGCCTTCTTTAGTTCATCCTTCTTTAAGATGTCTGTCACCTCAGATCGAGGAAGGGGAAGGCATTAGAAGCCAGAAGAATTTGATGGTAGAATTTGAAGACACATACTTGGTCAAATTCAGGTAGAGGCAAATAAGAATGGGACATTCTTTAATGAAGTTAACACTTTTGGGTGGGAAGGGTGGCAGACAAAGGATAAAGTCCCCTGGCGGATCTTATCTCGTAAGGGGTCTTTCATGTTACAAAAAGGAACAGCTGATTTATGGGAAGGACGGCCTGAGAGGGTTAGGTTTGTGCTCGGTGTCTATGCTCATGACCCATTATCTGTCTCACATTTTTGTATCTAGAACGGTCAGAGGGTTAAGTATGGCCGAATCTAGATTGCTTACTGAGAGAATGGGACCATATAAGAAGTGCTTGGAGATAATCTCTGGCAAATGAACCCCTGTTAGCTCTAAATAAGACTGATGGTGCAGGGAAGGCCAACATTTGAGGGAACCCAGGGGAGTAGAAGGGCTAAATGCTTCATGTATTGTTGATATTGAAGGCTGGATTAGCAGTGGACTGTGGAGGGAGTCTGGAGAAAGGTGGGTTTTGCTTTGCACGTATATCGTGAAACTGCTGTGTGTAATAGTATTATTTTTCCAGCCAGCTAATTAATCTTCATAGCTTTTATAAATAAAGGCTCACCACTGTTAGGTGTAAAAAAGTGCTTATGATTTTCATAAAGGTTAAACTGTCTTTCTATTGTTTTCTCTTTTAAAGATATTGAAAAGTTTCATATCCGAGTCATCCAAGAAGATGGAACTAGAGTGGTAAATACTTGAAATTTCTTTTGCTTCAGAGTTTTTTCCCCACAGAGTGACATTTCGAGACTGTTAAGGATAGACTAATGTTATAGAAACAGACCACTTTCTTTATTTGATGTCTTTCAAATTATAGGCTTGCTGTTGTAACTTGTGAAATAATATGAGACATATGAAGGAGTTTAATTATCTCCTTTATCTTGACCTCGCTCTCCAATCTCAGTCTCCTGAGATAACTCATGACAGCCTTGTGGGACCCTTTCCACACCTTTACCTTGCCTATACACACGTACACGAGGTCGGGTGCACATGCACGGATTCAGTGGTTTTTACCAAAATAGAATCATAATATGTATATTAATTGGCTATTTTTGGTTTTGCTTTTTACTTACTATATCAGGGCTATCCCTATAGGTTTTTAAATAGGGATAGAAATTTTTTCCCTAATTTTTAGACATACATAAAATAAATGGGATCATAACATATATGCTGGAGTTTATATAATTCAATTTTCTTTTCTTTCTTTTTTTTTTTCTTTCTTGTATTCCGCTTCTCCCTTGCCTTTTCACCTCTAACTTTTGTCTGTAACCTATTATGTCTCCTTTCATGCACTTCTCTGAACCTATGTATTTCCCATTCCCACCCCTGACACGCCCAGAGGTTTATTATTCACTCCTTCCTCATTCAACTTTGTGGCATTACCTACAAGTCAACCAGAATAGGTCAATTCATTCTTTTTAGAAGTACATAATAGTCCCTGGTATGGATGTATACAATTTCAGTCATTCTCCCATGGGCGGACACTCACTTGATTGTCACTTTTTCTTTTTGTTCATCTGTTTGTGTTACAAATCATCTCAAATTTTTTTTTTTATAGCTTTACATATTTGTTACACATATTTCTTTGGGCTAAATCCTCAGGGATGGATAATTGGGTTGATGGGTATATGCATTTAATATATTTCAACAGATTTTGCTAGCTTGCTTTCCAAAAAACCTTGTAACAATTCACAGTTGTAAAGCAATGTGGAAGAGTACCCCTTCCCTCTATCCATACCAGTCATAGATGCATTTGCCTTCTTAAAAAAATTTTCCAATTTGATGAATGTTAAGTTGATAACATTATTATTTTAGTTGGTATTTCTGTTAATATCACTGGCTGTGTGAGTTTGCTTTTCTGGAAATTGCTTAGTTATATCCTTGTCTATTTTTCTATTAGGTTGTTTTTTTTCTTGACAATTTGTGTAAGATCATAATATATTACTGATATTAAAAATTACTTCCTTCAATATTTAAATAGTCTGCATCAAAATAATCCTTCTCTGAAGATTTTAATTTTTAAGTTAAGGGAACAACACTGAAATGGAAAATGGTGTTTATTAATTATGTATCTCTGATTGAAAGCCTCAAATCAAGAGGCCTGACTGGAAAATGACTAGGAAGTGTGTGGCTGGAGCTCTGGGCCACCAATGGCATGGTGGCAGGGCCCAGATGGCGGGCATGGACTGGGGTCAGAAAAGAGGCCAAAGAGGAAGAATGAAGGCAGAATCCCAAAGCCAGCAATGCGAATTTAGAGGAGAGAGTCCCATAAACAATTCAGGGTTGGTGAAATAAACAAGACCAGCAATGCGTATAGACAGAGGACTGGCTGGTTAGAAGAGGGGCTGGGAGCCATGCGAGACACAGCAGAGTGAGTGAGGCCAGGGGGCACCTGTCAGCAGCCAGCACAGTGTAGCTGCAGCATGCCGTCATCCTTGCCTGCCCTTCCCTGAGGCATCACTGCCCTTCTTCTTCTTCTTCTTTTTCAAGATTTACGTATTTATTTGAAAGAGTACACATATGAGGGGGAGGAGCAGAGGGAGAGGGAGAGAAATCCTCAAGCAGACTCCCCACTGAGTGCAGAGCAGGTGTGGGAGTTGATCCCAGGTCCCTGAGATCATGACCTGAGCAGAAACCATGAGTGGGATGGTAACCCACTGAGCCCCTCAGGCGCCCCCACTGCTCTTATTCTTTTTTTTTTTTTTTAAAGATTTTATTTATTTATTTGACAGAGAGATTGAGAGAGAGCACAAGCAGGGGCAACAGCAGAGCGAGAGGAAGAAGCAGGCTCCCAGTGGAGGAGCCTGATGTGGGGCTCGATCCCAGAACTCCAGGATCACACCCTGAGCCGAAGGCAGTCGCTTAACGACTGAGCCACCCAGGCGCCCCCCCCACTGCTCTTATTCTTAAGGGCTTGGACGACAGCTTCTTAAGGCCGTGTGCGGTTCCATGCACTCAGAACAACATCCTGTGGTCGGTAGGCAGTGTTATAATTGTCCCCGTGTTTACAGAGAATACAACAAGCAAGGCTCACAGAGGTGAGGGAACTCTCGAGACGGACAAAATTGAAATGTGAATCTGGGTTGTCACACTCTGATGATCATGTTCTTGTTAGTATACACCTTTATCTGAGAGTCCCCAAATCTGTTCTAACTTAACAAATTTCAGAAAAATGCAACAGGATGCGTTGCCCTAAGTTTAGAATCTTGTTGAGAATATGAAGGGGTTGTAGAAGAGTGCGTACTCACTGGGGTAAACTTATAGCATTAGTTCAGTGTAACTGTGAGAGCAGTATGCCAGAGTACCATAGGAATACAGAGGTGGGGAGCTCCGCCTTGGGAGGAGGTGAGGGAGGGCTTCGTACAGGAGGCAGTGCCTAAGCTGGGTCAGGATGGGCAGCATCACCATGCTCATTGTGGAAGACATAAAGGTAAGAAGCATGACCAAAGACACATGAATGGCTTATGGCAGATCTGGGGGGCAGTGCTTCCCCCCCCAGGCCTGAGTATTTTCCTCGACATCAAAGCTGCTGTCTTTGGTGGTGAAGCCCTTTTGTCTGCAGATACCTGAGTGGGTTATGTAGAGAATGGGAAGCTTTGAATCTTCTGTTGTCCCTGGTGTTGATTTGTGGCAGGTGTGGCCTTGCCTTGAACAGCCCCAGTGGCTAACTAGGGACAAGAATAATATCGTTCATTATAGAGTCTTTGAAAAGAGCAAGTAATTAAATAATGCCTCAGATCTTTTCTGGAAATACTTTCCATGTGTATGTGTTGGGGGTAGGGAAGTGCTAAAAATAAACTGTGGAAATATTTAAATGTATTATAAAGATAAAATATGCAAAAAAATAAATCCAGAAATATCCTCCTTTAAAATAGTTGCTTATCTCTAAAATCTCTTTGCCTCTTTAGGTACTGAAAGACTCTGGCCATCTCCCAAGAGAGAGAGTAGTTGAGGATTTTGTTTGGGCTCAATGGGATATGTCAGAGCAAAGATTATACTACATTGACCTGAAGGTAAAAACTAGTCCACTGGCCTCCTTTTTACTGGAACAACTTAATTTTGACATTATCATTATTTTAATTTATTATTCACTGCATTTTCATTGATGGGGACAGTCAATGAAAGTTTATTAAAAATATGAGAGATTTTCATTATGTTTGCCTCTTAGTTGCTTCCGTTTCTCTCTTTCTTTTTTACTAATGTTTTTCTTGATCTTTTATTTTTATTGTTTTTTGAAGATTTTATTTAAAGAGAGAGCATGTGCATGCATGCACATCAGCAAGGGAGGGGCAGAGGGAGAGAGAGAGAGAGAGGGAATCTCCAGCAGACTGCACTGAGCACACAGCCTGACACGGGGCTTGATCCCACAACCCTGAGATCATGTCCTGAACTGAAACCAAGAGTTGGATGCTCAACCAACTGAGCCACGCAGGCTCCCCTGTTGATCTTTTTTAAAAGATTTTATTTTTTTAAAGTAATCTCTACACCCAGCATGAGGTTCAAACACACATCCCAAGATCAAGAGTTGCATGCTCTACCACCTGAGCCAGCCAGGTGCCTCTGTTGATTTTTTCTTTTTTGTAATTTGTCAGTTATTCTATTTTCTCTTTTAGAAATCAAGGAGCGTCTTAAAATGCATCCAGTTTTCTGCTGATGAGAAGTTTAACTTAATGGTAAGTCCAGAGAACGATTGGGCTATGGGAAATTTTATAACACATGGCCTCCTTTTAAAGAGAGCTGTTATCAGAAACAGCATTGTAGCATTCTTGTTGTGTTAGTCACTTGCATTAACAAGTGACATAGTTCTTGTCATTTCAAGGCTTCAACTCTATAACAAATACAATGAACATAGGTGATTTGGAGAGCACACAGGAAATTTCTGCTAACTGATTACCTCTCATTAAAGACACAAACGGATGAGTGAGGACTTGTAGAGGGTAATAGGTACGGTCTTTAGTAGATAGCTTTAAGTGGTTACAAGTCATTTGACCCAAAAAGACTTGTGAGGTTGATGGATTTGAGTGTAGGGTAAAACATCAACGAGAGTGTATAGTCTAATTAGTAAAAATCCAGCATCACTCCTGGCAAAGCCATTTGGAATGCTGGTCTTGTGGTGAGGAATCCTAAGTATCTTTACCTGTGATGAAGAGAATGTTATTGTCTAATATATTGATATCATACCATTATAAGAATTTAATTTACTCCTGCCATTTTTTTTTTTAAACTCACTCGTTCTCCTTCTAAAGACATCCAGTCCTCCCCTCTGTGCATGGTCATCTGTGTCTTGTAAAACATCTTACCCCTACTGACTGGCGTATTATACAACCCATGTATGATATTCAAATCTGAGACAAGGTTGTCAAGTATTAGCCCTTTAAGAACTAACTATACACCAAGCTTGTGATTGTATGTAAACTCTAGAATATTCCCAATGGACTTCCTGTGCTGTGGATTTGGGGGGATAAGGTCTGAAGATAATGATGGTTATAAAAGGGCTCTTCATCAGTAGGCAAGCACAGCATTGTCAGACTTGCTCTGAGTTTCAGAACTATCATCGCTAAACTAATGTCATTTCTTGGTTTGTTTTCTCATGATTTTTTGACAGTTTGAAGCACCCTTGGATATAACATTAAGTGACTCAGGATTTAAGTAAGTTACTCATAGATTACTGCTAATTTTTATAGACACTTGTGGGCAGAATGATTGTATTTATACCTAATCTATAGTATGCAGATATAAGGACAATTCGATATTCTCTCTGTGTGTGTGTGTGTGTGTGGCCTTTGATATTTCTGTCCTCTATAGGCAATATAAACAAATTCATCAAGCGCGAACACAGGTTTTTTCATGTAAAGTCAATCATATTGATTTTCGTAGCCATTTATTCCTGTAGGATGTTTCCGTTTATTTTGATCTGTGGAAGTGCACTTCTCCCTGTGATTCAGTAAAAGGATTTGATGAATCAGAGCTACATTTAGAATCAAACATCAGACCCCTTCTCTTGTTGCCATCAAAGAGCATGTTGCAGTCAATCCACTTGTGGCTCAACTGTGTCTGTAGCATTCCTATTTGTCTGTTTTCCTTTTTACACCTTTACAAAGGTGAGCTTTTCTTCCCCCGGACTATTTTACACAGAGTAAAAACATGAACATTTTTGAAAAAATAAGCACATGCCCACTAGTTGCACAGAAGAAATGAAAGTCTTCTTGAATTAGAGTAATGATAATCCTAAACTATTCTGTTTCAGTAGCTTTATTTCATCACATATGAACACTCAGTTGTGCTTATTTTGAAACTGTATATGCAGTTCTCTACTTTAGAAAAAAGTTATATTACTTTCAACTTCTGTTTTTATTTTTTTCTCTATTACATGAACCATGCCATTTATGTATTTCTTATTACTATTTTATAGAACTTTTAAACAAAAAAATAAAACATTATCTACTTAAATTTCTCAAGGGCAAGTCTCTACTTCTGTGGGTATGTTATAGTGGTTACTATCCTTTAAAAGGGAGCTTTATTTTTTATTTTAAAAAATTCTTCTTATGAAAGTGTAGTTGACATACAACTTGCTATATTAGTTTATATTAGTGTGTTATATTAGTTTCAAGTGTATGACAAGGTCGATTTTGCAATGCTCACTGCATAAGTGAAAGAGGGAACTAATTTTTAAATGCATTCAGTTTCTTATCCTTTCTGTTCTTAGACTTGTAAACTTTGGATGTGATGATCTTCAAGACCAGGAGAACTTATCCAAACACCTGACCCTGTGCGTTTTTACCAACCATACAGGTAGATACCAGGATTGTATTTATCAATTTATTCAATTATATTTGAGTTCTATAAAAAATTTAGTCATTTGTTTAGCCATATGGATTCTTAAAATATAATAGAGCCACAATCTTACATAAATGATCAGATGGATATTTACATACCAAATTATCTTGTCCACTACAATTTTATACATTCGTGGTCTGTATGAAAGAAGCCACAGTCAGCAGGGTTATTGTTCTAATAGTTATTTGTATTTTTTAATAGAGGGGATAGATTCGTATGTACTTGATCTACCGGTTTACCTGCTCCATCTTTTAACAAATGATGTCCAATTACGGGGATGCTTTTTGTGTCAGGCTTACTGATATGTTAGGATGCTAAACCTATGTACCTAGCTGCTCTAAGAATCACTCTAGAACTTACTGAGCTGACAGTCAAAGCTTGACATAAAGTTATTTGTGTACTGTAATTGTCTAAACAGTCAACTCTAATAACTAAATCTAATAGCCTTTTTAAATACTGTAGCTTAACTCAGTTAAGTAGCACTGGGAGTAAAACTGTATTCCTTCACAGCCAAATAATGTGGTATTCACTAAGCCAGTGTTTCTGGAGACTTACTGTGTGCTAGGTATTGGAGATAACAATGATGAGCAAAATGGACCTAATTTTTATTAGTACAGAGTTTACTGTTTGGAATTTAGACATTAAATAAGTACACACATAGTATTTCAATAGAATCTTGATAAATCATAGGAATTAGGAAGTTATGAGAGTGTATAATGGAGGTTTAATGGAAGATGCTAGTATCTTCAGATATGTTCTAGTTCAGCTAGTCTATCCCTGTTGGTCTCATGAACGGTAGCAGCTAAAACTTATAAACGGGCAATCTGAGACATCAAATGTTAGGTTTATCTGCATGAGAGGTAGGTCTGTTCTTTCCTTTCTCAGCAATGTCTAGAAAAGTCAAAAATGAGCCTTGCTCTTCACAGTCAGCTATGAAATAGAAATAAGCCTGTTCCAAATGGGATGCTTCCTGATTTAGGACTTAGCAAGCGAGAGAAGCAAACTTTTGGTTTTTAACCAAGATGTCAGCTCATGTGTTTCCCGAATTACTTTTTTAAAATGATTTTTCACCTTTATGGTTAAACAAATGAGAACCCACTTCGGTGAAGTAGGAATAGAGAAGGGAGCAAATATTCTAATCCCTGTATGGCTCCCTCTACACCAGAGAGCTTCATTTCCCGCAGGCATGGAGACCAGAGAACACGGTTCATGAAATGAATGCTGACAGACTCTGGGTCTTAAACAAATGCAACGTTGCGTCAGTGATGATGCTATCACAATGTTGGATGTTCATTTGTCCCATATTGGTCATTGGGAGCTACTTTGTCCTTTCAGCGTTACTTGTTACCTTCTTGAAAGGATCTGTGTCCCGAATTTTTCTGCCCTAAGAAAAGAAATCTCCTATCTTCCAAGGAACGAGAGGTTAAATCGGGATTAGGGGGGTGCTTGTGAGAGGCGATGGTGGGCAGAGGGCTGCTTCTGTATTAAGATTGAGCTCGTGTAGATTTTTAAAAATGGTTTCTAGCAGGAGGGTACATCAGAGACTTCCTAAAGCAGTGAAGGGAAGAAAATATTCTTATTCCTGTCCCGTCTAATAGTCAACTGTGCCACTGTGTTGAAGTCAGTAGCCGTCATTCTTTCTTATGTACCACCTACTGGGAGGTGGTGAGGGGTGAAAAGTGTACATTCTTTTTCCTGTTCATATAATTGCATGAGTTGCCCTTCACAAGTTCCCAGAATTAGTCCTGTGTTTTAGCATTTTATAGAGCCTTTTACAATGAGATAATTTCCCTTGGAAAACTTTGTCCATAATAGCTTTCATTGTCCAAATAGTTTCCCAAAGGCGAGCCAACTTTGAGATTTTTATCTTCATCATTGATGAATATTTATTAAACATCTCTTTCTGGATACACCATTAAGAGCATGCTTTGTTTTTTCAAACTGCAACTTCCCCCAACTTGTAAATAGCAGCAAAATAATTCTGGAATAATAATAATCACAACGAACTTTTATAGCCAGATATAACTTCTTCAGCAGAGCTTTGTACATATTATCTCATTTAATTCTTATGTAAGAACCATATGAAGTAGGTTCTATATTTTCTTTATTTACAAACAAGGAAACTGGGCTTAGAGAATTTAATTAATTGGCCCCAGCCACATTTTATTTATTTATTTTTTAAGTTTATTTACTTGTTTAGGTAACCTTTACACCTAACATGGGGCTCGAACCCATGACCCTGAGGTCAAGAGTCACATGCTCCATCAGTGAACCAGCTAGGCACCCTGCCCCAGGCACATTTAAAAAATACTGATGACTGGAGTGCCTGGATGGCTCCATCAGTTCAGCATCTGACTCTTGATTTCAGCTCAGGTGGTGATCTCAGGGTAGTGAGATAGAGCCCTGGGCATGGAACCTGCTTGGAATTTGCTCTGTCCCTCTGCTCCTTCCCCAGTGTTCTCTCTCCCTAAGGAAAAAAAAAATACTGATGCCTGGGTCTTACCTTCAGGGATTCTGGTTAAGTTGATCTAATGGGAAGCTTGAGAATCTTTGAGTCCCAGGTGACTTTAATGTACTCTCAAGGTTGAGAACCAGTGCTCCATTGCTGGGTTGTCAAATATGGTAGCCACTAGCTATCTGTGGCTATTTAAGTTAACTAAAGTTAAATAAAAAAGAGTTCCTCAGTCACAGTAGCTACGTTTTAAGTGCTCCATCGTCCCCAATTTGGACAGCACAGATATAAAACATTTCCATTATCAAAGACAATTCTATCAATGGGACAAGCTTTGTAGTGTCTGTGCACATCTCTTATCACCTTGCTGTGTCTTTATTTTTCCCCACTTTGGGCTTGGGAAAGGGAGTTAAGCCATAGCCTAATTTGGAAATATTTGCTTATGAGATCTAAAGATGACTCTTGGTGTATGTAATTGGGTACATTTATTCTACACCTCACTTTAACTTTCTTCAAAACAAGAAAAGTGATGACCTCCATTCTCTAAAGGATGGTGTGTGGAGGATTTTGCTAGAATGGAGGAAGTAATCTTCTTTATATTGTTGACGTTTCATGTCCATGCCTCAGGATAGATTCCTACAAGAAGAATTTGGGTCGACAGGTATGAATATATTCAATCCTCTGCAAAGCTATATTTCAGAGAGGTTGTACTAGTTCCCGCCTGTATTATTTGAGAATGTTCTTCCTACTGCTCCCTTGACAGAATTGATTATCATTTTTAAAACTTTGCCAATTTGAAAGGACAAATTTTTTATTTTGTTATTACCAGAGCAGCTAAAGTTTTAACTATGTTTGCTAAATATTTCTTTCTCCTTGTGATCATAGAACATAAAAGAATAGAGTAAACCAGTAGTTTTTTGCTGGTAGTATGTTTACTTTAGGAAAGTAGTCAAAGTAGTACATGGAGCTTTTTTAACTATTATAATTACTATTTTTGTTTATGCTTTAGTATAGTGTTACTTTGATTCTTAGTGAGTCTGTTGTAATTTTAAAGAAAAGTTATTATTGTGTACTCAGTAACCATAACGGTAATTTTACATCTAACAGAATTGTTACTGTTTTTACCTGATAAAATTTTTCTTTTTTTGTTATTTTCCTTCTAAGATATGTACGGTTTTAAATGTTATTAAAAATGGTCACAAATGATAAACGTTATAACAGAATGCTCATTAATGTCCTTAAATAGCCTTCTTAGAGAAAATTGGCTCTTTTTTTTTTAAACCAGCATGATTCTTTGATAAAGGACCTAGTGAAGTATAACAGAGGAAATATTGCTATTCACTGAAGTAGGGTAATGATTGAATTTACACAGCTAGTTAATTTTAGCTCTGGGACTAGAACCCAGCTTTCTAGACCCTGGTCAAGTTCCTTTCCACCCTGGAAATCTCCGGTTGCAGGTAATCACATAAATGTTAGCACTAGACATATCAGTTTTGGCATAAGGCCCTCCATGATAGGTCTTTGATGAGCATATGTAGTCTGCATATCTAGCAACAGCTGCTAGAGATGATGTACATATTCCACGTTGGAATATTCCTCGTGTTCTAGAGGGTGTGAAGGCTGAGAGTGTTCTAGAGTGATGGGGTAAGTGAAGGTGGTCAGGGCTCATCTGGAAAGACCACTTTGTGCCAGGAGCTCTCTCCTTTGCACTCGGGCCATGGCACTCAGTGACCCACATATGGGTGGGTATGGGCCATACTTGCTCTTATTGCCCCAGTTTGCTTCCAGTTCCAGATAAAAAGGAAGACTGGAAACTGTAAAGAGGAGGCACATTTTGGTAAACTGGGGTCTGTAACTACTAGTAATGTCCAGAAGGGAAGCTAAATAAGAGAACAGGGCAATATAGGTATATTAGGAGAATCTCCTTTGTAGACTCCTCTAGACGCCCATGATTTCGTATGCAGCGGTAAGTATATCTCTCTTCATTTTCCTATCCTTCAGTAGCTTACCACAGGACATTACTTATGTGTGTGCTGAGTAATTGTTGAACTGAAATTTCTTAGCAGGTTGTTAATAAACGATTTCTAGAATTTGGGAATAATCTATGAGGTAAGTTGAGGCAGAACATGTAAAGGAATAGAAGTAAGGTTAAGTGGCTTAGGAGACTTTTTATTTGTCTATGATTTTTTCAGCTCTACTAAATACCTTCTTACTTCTAGGAACTTTGTGTGTATGTTACAGTCCGAAGTTTGACTCTTGGGAAAAAATCACATATTCAGTGTTTCACTTTCATAAAGGTACATGTCATTTATTCTTAATTTTTATTTTTACATAATCATTTTTTCCAAATAGCAGCAAGTTAGATAAATTTTAAAGTCTCACTACCTTGTAATAAATTTTATCAGTACATTCTAAACCTGTATACCTATATAACACATGTTTCCTGAAGAAATTCACTAATGATGAATACACTTAACCCTTGAACCACGTGGATTTCAATTGAGCAGATCCACTTACATACAGGGGTTTTTTGAAAAATACCATATAGTACTGTGAATGTATTTTCTCTTCCTTATAATTTCTCTCTCTCTCTTTTTAAAGATTTTATTTATTTTATTTAACAGAGAGAGAGAGCACAAGCAGGGGGAGCGGCAGGCAGAGGTAGAGGAAGAAGTAGGTTCCCAGCCGAGCAAGGAGCCTGACGCAGGGCTTGATCCCAGGACTCCGGGATCATGATCTGAGCCGAAGGCAGACGCTTAACCGTCTGAGCCACCCAGGCGCCACTATAATTTTTCTTAATAACATTTTTCTCTGTCTTTTTTAATAATATTTTTTCTTTACTATGAGAATACAGTATATAATACATATAAGATATAAAATATGATAATTGACTGTTTATGTTATCTGAAAGGCTTCTGGTCAACAATAGGCTATTAGTAGCTAACTTTTGACTCCCCAAAAACTTATACGTGGATTTTTGACTGCTCAGGGGTTGGCACCCCTAACCTCCCTGTCGTTCAAGGGTCAACTGTATTGAGTTAGCTAATATTTTTATATTGTTTTCCTGACCTATATTTTTTTTCTAGGCCTGTAGGTAGACCAGTCCTTATGGACATATCTGTCCAAAGTGTGTTTGTTTGCTTTTTTATTATTACTAGTTGGAAAACATCAATATATTTAACTTTTAGAAGGTTACACAGAGTTTTAGTTAAAAGCGTCCGTCATCTCAGATCTCAACAGGTCTTAGACCTAAGATACCTTTATTCTGTTTCACACATCTGCAGCCCAGGAAACTGATTTGTCAGCAGTCAGCCTGCAGGGATGAGTAAGTGCCCAAGCTTTTCCAGTTCTAAAGTTGGCCAGTGAACTAGAGTTGGCCCTTTAATAGTTCTAGCCTGAACCTTGCTAAGGCACATTTATTTTGCTTTGTTGGTTCCTTAAAATTAGTATTTGTGTAGTACATACTATGGGTGGAATTAAATTTTTTTTAATTTAAAACTTTTTTAATTAAAAAAGCTATGCCAGGCCACACCAGAGTTAATTCTGCAGGTGTGCCTAACGTTACCTTCAGAAGTTAGAAATCTAGGTAAAACAAGTTTAACACCTTAATAATGAAGAAACTAGAAGCAACTGCAGAAGTAGACATGCTTTAATAGCATAAGTTGGATTTTTCTTTTGCAGAAAGTTTTCATTCATTTTTCTAATGATTAATATAATGGTTAAAACCATAAATAAAACTTCTATGAAAGTTTTATTAAGAGTTACTAGTTCTGATGAAGAGTTAGAAAAGTGGAGAGAAGCCCAATACACTGAGTTTAGTTGATAGTCTACTACCCTTATAAGTGATTGAGAGAAGTCTCAGGAGGTCTTAATGACGGCAAGAACGTGTAAACCATGAGGGCCAGTGAGCCACCTAGTCTCCTCCATCTCTCAGATCTTGTAGATCCCTTCAGATCCTTCTGTCCGAGCACAACCAACCCTATGAGGTCTAATATTACACGATAAGCCCAGAACATCTACTGGATCCTGACTGTACTGTGATCAATCTTCTGTGCTGGCTTTTGGAGAATGATGGAGAACCATGAAATCTAGAAGTCAGAGACCCTCGCTTTGTCAGTTTCACAGCTCCTAATTGTTAAGAGTATTACACAGAGTAATAGCCTTGGATGGAATTCCGGCTCTTTGTTTCTTACCATTCTCTCCTTGGCCTCCTGTTCTCTCTCCACAGGGCACAGCAAGACCTTCACTGCTGCTCTTGGGAGTGTTGACTCACATGTGACTAAGGGCCTTACTTTTCTCAACCTTGGTGAGTGAGAGAGAGGGATTCATCTCTCTGCTCTGACCCTCCTTTCTAGTACATGTGATACTCAGCCATTTATATCTCATTTTCTTATCTGTACACCCCATTTTCTCCTGCCTCTGTAGGACTTGGCTTGTGATGACAACCACTGACCTTTTTGAAGCCTGAAAGGGGACGGTTTTCTCTGGAAACCTTAGCACCCCTAACTTCTCTGTTGTTCAAGGGTCAACCGTATTAAGTTAGTTAATATTTTTATAATATATTTTTTCCTGACCCGTATCTTTTTCTAGGCTGATAGACCAATCCTAATGAACATATTTGTGTCTCCCATTCAGATCAGCCTTTTGGGGAGGGGATGCACTTCCCTTTTTAGAGAACTCAGGCTGTGAGCTTTCCTATATTTTTAGTAGTCATCCTAAAAAGCCGTTTGTTAGTATAAAAATGATGACAGGGCTGCCTGGGTGGCTCAGTCAGTTAGGCGTCTGCCTTCAACTCAGGTTATGATCTTAGGGTCCTGGGATCCAGCCCCGTGTCCTTCTTCCCTCCCCCTGCCCCCAGCTTGTTCTCTCCCCCCGCCAAATAAATAAATCTTTTAAAAAATGATGACAGTGAATGGGATGCTCCCTAAAAGCCTATGAGAAATAATACATCATGTTGTCCCTTGATTCTAGAGAGGGCAAAGATCCTTGGGAAATTGTCCATTCCCTGTTGCTAATTGCTAAGAGCTTTCTAGCCCTATAAACGATTTATGGATCAGCTTGAACATGTTGATTTCACTGAGTAAATATGGTAAGGGAACTTGAGTGTTAGGTTTGAACACATTAATGGAGTCTATAATGAAGGAAATCAAGAAAGGGTTTATTGTATCAACCTACCGAAAGCTACTTTTCCATGTCAGTTGGGATGAGGGGCACGAACAGGTTAGCACAAGACTAAGTAACAGAACTATTACTTGCCTACCTATGGGACATGGCACAATATTCAAAAGAGAAAAGCTTCAGGTTCAGAGCACATGATTCTTTAATATGTTCTCCTATTTCTGTTCCCCAGTCTGTCTGCTATCATGACAAAAGTTCAAGAAGGTGTGATGTGAGGGCACTGGGCAAAATGAGAACGAAAATGATAAAGTTCATATAAAATATTTTTCTTTTGAACAATACTATAGCTGAGGTGAGATAGCGAATGCTGAGTGGGACAGTATGTGGTGAATGTTAACGTGAGCTTTGAACCTGTGGGAAATTGCCTTAGAGAGGCCTGATTCTACTGCTTCCTGTGGTAAGAGATAAATACAAGGTTTCCTGGGTCTGAGACTTGATTCTTATCAGAGAATACTACATCAACATGCCATCTCAAGAGTGATGTGGGAAACTTTCTACTAAAAAAAAAACAAAAACAGCATTTTGTGAGGTCAAAGGTGGCCTTCCTTTTTTTCCTCCTGAGAATGACTCTAGAAAAGGGCAGGCATGATTTAATCTACGGTCTTCAGACTGTGGAGCCGGCAGAAATCCTAGAGCTCTGTAAAAATAGGCTCTTACGTAAGTTATCTTTCCTTCTTATACGCATTTTATCTTCTTGGCACAAAATTATACCCAAGATTAAAACTATTCCAGAGGTAATTTTTATGTCAACAGTATTGCTTTTTGAATGATGTCTTTTTTCTTATTAATTGCATGCAATTGTCCTAAATTGTCACCCTGTTAAAAGGGACTTATGTTGATGAAAATATTAAAGAATAGAGTTTTTGGGGAAGTTTTCCATGAACCCAAACACCTCTATATAAGGAAGACATGCTTGTAAATAAAAAGCTACCATTTTAAAAATGAATACTATATGCTAAGCATGTTATTTCAGTTATCTTGTTCCTGACAACAATTCTGCTTGGTGATGTTATCCTCATTTTACAGATAATGAAACTGAGGCTCAGAAAGACTGAGGTGTGTTCCCAGGCTCCTTTTAGTGTCTCTTATCAGGGGCACTGTGTTAGTTTATTGCTGCTATAACAAATTATCATAAATTTAGGGCTTAAAGCAACGTAAACGCTGTCTTTTGGTTCTGGAGGTCAGAATTCTGAAATGAGTTTTGAGGGGCTAAAGTCATGGTGTGGGTAGAAATGGTTCCTTCTGGAGATTCTGGGGACGGATTCATCCTTGGCCTCCTCCAGCCTCTCGAGGCTAGCATTTCTTGGCTTGTGACCACATCCTTCTCATCTCTTTTATCCTCGCGTGATCTTCTCCCTCTCATAAACATATTTATGGTTACATTGGGTCTACTGGGATACTCCAGGATACTCTCCACATCTCAAGGTCCTTGATCCCATCTGCAAGGTGCCTTTTATCACTTCAGGTAACATATTCACAGGCTCTGGGATTAGCACATGAACATCTCTGAGGGTCATCATTTGGCCTATCACAGGCACTGTTGACATTTTTATGAGGCAGTACTTTTTGAGTGAGAGTGTCCTGCACATTGAGGGATTTAACAACCTTCACCAAATGGCAGGAGGACTCCCTCTTCCGTTCCAATGATTGCGACAACTCAAAACACCCTCATAAATTTCCAAATGCCTCCTCTCCGTAGAATGTAGTTACCACCATAGTTAACTGGTTAAATGCTAGGGCTAGGAATTAATTTAGGTCCTTTGATGCCTAAACCCTTTCCACCATACCCTAGTATATCATTATTTGTGTTTTTCTACTCAAGTGTTGCCGTAATAAGAATATTATTGCAACCATTTGTGCTATTCTCTTTAACATCACTTAACCCCCGGTGACCAAGAGGACAATTACTTAAGTCAACTGCTTTGAGTTTTACATCCCCTTCCCTTCCCTTCCCTTCCCTTCCCTTCCCTTCCCTTCCCTTCCCTTCCCTTCCCGTCCCTTCCCGTCCCTTCCCGTCCCTTCCCTCTGAATGCCTTCTATGCAAATGATTAGCATGTATTTCTTTGCTTCTTAGGAAAAAAGAGTCCAGCTGGCTCACTTATAATCTAAATGTGTCATCTGTATGAAATTCACTGCTATTGTGTGAAAAATTATTGGCAAGGGCTACTTCCACCTTCCCATTCTCCAGAACCTATTTTTACACTTCATCTCAATCTGTGTACAAGTGTTTTTGGTACAAAATTATCAAATGCAGGGACCGTGAAGGTGTGAATTCTCGGCAGCTCTCTATGCAAGGAAATATATTAGTACTTCACCAAGTGTTAGAATGCCTTCAGAGATTGTTTTGATGAATATCAGTTTATAAGGGTTTTCTTTTTTTTTTTTAAGATTTTATTTATTTATTTGATAGAGATAGAGACAGCCAGAGAGAGAGGGAACACAAGCAGGGGGAGTGGGAGAGAAAGAAGCAGGCTCACAGCAGAGGAGCCCGATGTGGGGCTCAATCCCATAACGCCAGGATCACGCCCTGAGCCGAAGGCAGACGCTTAACCGCAGTGCCACCCAGGCGCCCCTATAAAGGTTTTCTAAACAAAATGACGATGACGATAGTGATGATGATGACGAATAGGCAAACATAGGAAACAAAATTTTAGAGCTTCCCCCAACTGGCATAAATGAGCAGGGAAATTCCCATCATAAGCTATTCCCAGACTATCAGATAAAGGAATAATTCATATTTCTTGGTATTTTTTTATTCTAATTTGCTTTCAGAGGTCATTTAGGTTCATATAAAGCCACAGATCACTTAAGACTCAAAATTATAGATATCAATTAAGATAACCATGGCTAAATGTATGAAGAAAATTAGCCACAGATAGAAATAAATGAGATCTGGCTAGTAAGATGAAATGTACTGACATCAGGCAGTTTATTATTACGTTGATCAAAACTTTTGTGTTTTAAGAGGTTCAAAGACAAGTAGGGATACTGTGAAGTTCTGGGCTTTATCTTTCCTGTGCTGCTGTTGCCACATGCAGATAACTTTTATCTTTCTCTTCTACAGAGTATTATGTGGCTGTTTACTTACCTGGTCATTTCTTTCATCTTCTTAACATTCAACATCCAGACCTGATCTGCCACAGTTTGTTTGTGACAGGTATGGCTGTGGTTTTTCTCTTATGAACGTGGTCCATTTGGGTTTGTCTTGGCAATGTTTATGTTTGGGTGAGCGGGGTTTCTTTTATTTGCTGATCTCCTTTTTTTTTTTTTTTTTGCCAGGAAACAATGAAGTGGTTGATATGCTACCTCATGGTCCTTTACAGTCACTATCAGGGTCCCTGGTACTGGATTGGTGTTCTGGAAAGCTCTATAGGGCAGTCCTCAACCAGTCCTATTTATTACAGTTCCTATGGAACACTCAGCTAGACTGTGAGAAGATGGCCGTGTTGCACTGTGTGCTCTCCTGTGGCCGAGACCCCCAGTTCCTGGAAGCCAAGGTGGTTATGTAGCTTCAGTTTAAAAATTAGCAAATAGACAACATCAGCTGTATACATTTGTGGTTGAAATGAACAGAAGTCTTTTTTATTTGGTAATAATTAATTGAAGTTTCTGGTCTCCATTCTGATTTGAACATATTCTCTTCTTGTGCTACTTTTTTATGGACCCCCGACTGTGAGCATGTCTGTTCTTTTGACTACTCTCTCTTCCATACTGTGCATATGTGTTAGCTGTATCAGTAACATTCCAAGAAAGTGCTCAGTAAATAGTAAATAGTTTCTCAAATACCTACTTTTTCTCCTAGTCTATATTTGGTGTATAGCCTCAAAAGAACTAAAATCTGGTGGCAAATATTTATTACATTTTTATAAAGATTATTTATATATTGCATGATTTGATTTCTGAAGCACGTTCACACATTTTGTCCTTTAATTTTACAGCTGTCTTGTGAAGTTGGAGAAATCCCTCTATTAGACTTGATTGGGACCAATGGGTGGTTGGGTAATTGAAGAAAAGATATCTTAAACATTTTATTTTAACCTAAAACAAAACGAAAAAAGTATATTTATTCACCTATCTTTTGATGTGGTTTAAGACCCTTTCTTTGTAGATTAGCTGGTTGGAGTTCAAAATCATTTTTCTTACATAAAACCACTAGTAATGTGCTGTCTCTGACTTCATTACTTTCTTCTTCTTCCTTGTTTCCTTAACCTTACTCTCTCTTTTTTTAACCGAAGGAGAGCCATATTTTAAAGATCTTTTCAAAACAATTCGTATCTATTGGGCAAAATTTTCTTATCTTTTACAGTTGTCTCACACGTAGTTTTTTTTAGTGAGTGTTTCAGATATGCCTTTGAGTCTTTCCAAAGCACTCAACTTTTATTGACCAAACAACACTCTCTTTGCATCCGTATTTCATTTGTCTATGGTAATATTTTATTAAATTACCTAATTTTGAAGATAAGTACAACCAGCATGCATAGGTTTGGAAATAAAAACAACAAAATTTATGGGTACGCCTGGGTGACTCAGTTGGTTAAGCATCTGCCTCTGGTTCAGGTGGTCCTGGGATCGAGTCCCGCATTGGGCTCCTCCCTCAGCGGGGAGCCTGCTTCTCCCTCTGCCTGCTGCTCCCCCTGCTTGGGTGTGCTCACTCTCTCTCTCTCTCTGACAAATAAATAAATAAAATCTTAAAAAGAAACAACAAACAACACTTATTGGTAGAAGCAGACATGTGAGAGTGCTCTCTGGCTAGGCAAGCGGCATAGTATCCTTCAGTCCTAAGGCTGGGAACAAGGAGTTTCAGTCTGCCAGGAGGTGAGGATGGTTGTGGTGACTGAGAGAGTTGTTGTTACATGACCTTGGGAGGACCATGCAGTGATGCCCACGAAGGTTAAGTGATGTGACAACATTCACACTCATGTCTGACCTGAATTCAAATCCAGGTCTGCTGCCTTCGAGCTTTGTGGTGTGATTTGGTTTGGTTTTCTCCTGTATACACCAGCTCTTCACACTGGTACTTTGCTATAACATGACCTACTCTAGCAAAAACAAACATGGGGTTGAAGAAGGCTTATTTGGATTTCAGCCAGGGGCATTTATTAAAAAGATATATAAAATGGACCTGATTATAAGACTGCTTAAGCCACAATACTGCATTATGTGCCTTGAAGGGAAGTAAGTGTATTCTTCGGCAGTTCCAAAATACAGAATTTTTAAAGATTCACATTTTGTACTTCTTTGGTGGTGGAGACAGGGTGCAGATGTAAATACCAACAGATTTGTCTTCTTATTTTTAAAGATCATTCAGTGGATTTCTGAGAGCATCTCTGCCTGCCATTCATTTGACCTCATTCAGGAATTTATAATTGGTAGGTGTTGCTGAGGGTGCATATTAAGTTGAATCCTTGACCCTTTTGCTGGAGGGAAAGCAGCAAATTGATAATGCCTCAATCTGTCAAAATGTTGGTTAGAAGCATTTCTTTTTTTTTTTTTTACTCTATTTCAGTCAGCACCTAATTAAATTTCGTCCTCTCGTGGTCTTGTGAGAAGCTGAGACAGTTCAGAGACTGATGTGATACGATATGATCTTGATTCTCTAATTATTAGTGATTTTTTTTTTCCCAGTAAGATATAAAAAATTTTCTTAGTTCAGTTTTGTGTTGGCCGTTTCTGTGTGAAGTGGCATAATGTCATTTTGGGTTAGATAGAAGGTGCCAAATAATTTTTTTTTGAAGTTATTCTCATTGTAAAGAGCAGAACCTGAATGTTTCATAAAGGTAGAACCATAATGGTTAGTTAGCCTTTTGAAGATAAGGATAAGGCAATAAAAACTTTTTTGGGGTTTGTTTGTTTCGGTGAATTACAGTGTCTACTGCCTTCTTATTATTATTAAACCATGTCTTTCTTTTTTTTTTTCTTTCAAAAATCTACTCAGCTTCTTCATATTGGAGCATATACCCAGAGACAAGTAACATGGATAAACTTTTGCCATATTCTTCAGTGTTCGCTTGGAATACAGTAAGTTAATGCTTTGTATTCCTTATGTAATTAAAATTGATTCATCAGTTGTGGGTCATTTGTAGGATATCCCTGTCGCAGTACCCATAGCTGTGATTTCATTAGTTTATTCTGACTGATAAGGATCTGACTTGGAGTTTCCTGGCAAAAATATAATAATGAATCCTTGCTGTTAGCCCAAGGTAGTGATATAAAATAGTAGAAGTGAAGGAGAAGGTGCAGGATATGTGTTACTCTACTTACTACTAAGCAGAATAAAGCCTCTATCATCTTCAAATAGTATTTTAATTTTTTTTTTTTTAGCAACTAGTGGATTAAAATACTTCTTAGGTTTTTATAAACAAGGAATGGGTGGACCACTGCTGTTGTTGTAAGCTATTCTATTTCCTAAATAGATTGACCCCTTTTCCCAGCCTCATAAGGAAAATCTGTAATAACTATAGAGCTTCAAGGTCAGGGAAAGTTAATAATCTTAAGCAAAATTCACTCCATTCAATCTTTTCTTCCTCTTGGCCCTTCCTCCCAATTTTTCAATTGGGAGGTGCTGAGCTAAGATTTTGTTTATTTTCTCTAGAACATGGTGCAGTAAACTGAGATTTGTTGGATCAGAAAGTGAAAACCCTGAAAAAGGTTTCTTCTTTCCTACTTAGATGTTAGAACTACATGCTTAGTCTGAAGGCAGAGGTTTGTATCAAAAAGGCATTTAGAAAAATGAATTGAATTTAGGTAACACAGACATAGGAAAATAAGTACTGGGATAAATTGTGACACTTGTGCATTTTGTATTTAGACTATCTAAATAGAGTCAGGTAAGTCTGATTAATTCTAAATGTTTGTTATGCACAGCGGTAGTGTTTTTCTAAAGACCCTTCTGTCTTTTACTGTTAAGGGTTATTCAGTGTTCTTGCCTCACTGTAGGCAAGGGAGCTCGTTCCTTCTCCAAGCCCTCACTGTTTGCTTTGAGAACTCTTGTGAATATATATGCACGGTCTCTGGTGATGTGGCAGGAAGTTTGCAGGTTAAACCACAGGGGAGTCAGGAACTGCACCTCTTTGTTTCCTTCCCTCACCACCCAACACTGTCACCCTCCAGTTAGTGTCTGGGAGGAGGGGACCAGGAACCCCTGTAGTTCCCAGAGTTGTGTTTAAAGATGGAGCCTGTGTTCACTGGATATCATGTGAGAGGCTCGTCTTGAGACCGCAGGTCCTCATTTTTGCATTTCTCATGACTGCGGGGAGGAGGAACTATTGTAGACATGCAGATGATGTCAGGAAGTCCTGTGAGAGTGTACTGTAAAAACCCCACAGTTCTAACCACCATCTACTGAGCTTATTTTAGGGTTTACGATGTTGCTCTAAACTTCAGGATGTTGGAGTAGGTTACCTTAAAGTTCTCTTCTAATCCTGAAATTCTGAGTCCCTGCTTCTCTTTAGCAATGATGTAAATCTTTTGCCTTTTCTTTTTCTAATCTGCAAATCCTCTTATTCCTACACCTTAATAAACCCTTGCCAGAATAAAAAATATTAATTTCATACTTCTGTATGGAGACAGATTATTTCTGTAAATAACAGAATTGGATTTTTTTAAGATACTAGAACATATGGTGCTCTTACATATAAATAATCCTGAATTATGCTTTGCAAACAATTAGCCTTGTTATTCCTATTTTAAGATGCCATTTATAACCTAAAGCTATAGTGAAATCTTAATGCTTTTTTGAAGTGTCTTCTCTTACCAAGTAGTGATAAATGAAACACAAAATATATTCTTAACACAGGCTTTCTGTGGTCACAGTGAATAACTCAGTTGCTTAAATATTCTGAAAATTTATTTCTGCATTGCTCTGGTGCCCCTTTCCACAGGAATATTGCATGTCAGTAAAAATCTAGTACATTTAAGTTCTAAACAAATACCAGATTTTATGTCTACAGAACACCTTCTAAATTATTTTCTCATATATCGTCTACTTTTTTTTTAGAATATAAAAGATGAATTCATGAGTTGAGAGGCTAATCTACAGTTAATATAGAAATACACTTCTAGGGGCGCCTGAGTGGCTCAGTCGTTAAGCATCTGCCTTTGGCTCAGGGCGTGATCCCGGCATTCTGGGATCGAGCCCCACATCAGGCTCCTCCGCAGGAAGCCTGCTTCTTCCTCTCCCACTTCCCCTTCTTGTGTTCCTTCTCTCTCTGGCTGTCTCTATCTCTGTCAAATAAATAAATAAAATCTTAAAAAAAAAAAAGAAATACACTTCTGAAGTAGCTGAATGTAGGGCAATTTTGGAAGCTTATATTTTTATTGAAATCTTTGTTTTAATGCTCACTAGTTAGCAGAACGTTACAATTTGGATTTCCTAATACAAATTATACATCTTTCATATTTTCCATGGTGATACTGCTGCATCAAGTCTTTATGGGGATCTTTTATTTCTGAAATTATGGTGGAGGATGAGGAGAAGGAAAATTTTTCACCAAAATCAAAAAAGAACCCCACTTAATCTTGGTTCCTTCTAGCCAGGCAGGGGCCAACTATAATTTAATACATATAAGCAAAAGAGAAGAAGAGGGAAGGAGCAATAAAACAAAGAAGGAACGTGCCCCCTTATTACTACATTTGATGGTGCACATGTAATTTGCCTCATTTGTTCTTATATGGAGATGTGTAAATAACACACTATTTGCCCTGTATTTCTAATAGTCTTCCCCTTTCCTTCAGAGATGCTGTCCTCTATTGTAATCATAACTTTAAAGACTATTTCCCTTCCCAAGGCAAGAGATGGACTGTGTTCACTGTTATTTATAAACCCCAAGGTTTATTTAAAGTAGAGGTTAGCAAACTGGGAGCTGCCCTCAGCTTCTGTCTGTGCAGAAAACACTTCCTGAAGGTTCAAGCTTGCTGTGCTTGATACGTTTAGCAGTCGTGTGTGTGTGTGTTTTTCTCCCACCGTAGGAAATTCCTGGAATAACCCTTGTGACGGAAGAGATCGCCTTGCCTTTCATGAAGGTAAGTCCTTCCAGAGAGAGACAAAAGCACACCGTGCATGGCTTCAGTGCTGGCCTCCACACGCAACTGGAGTTCCAGCTCCACTGCCCCAAGTACCATGGTGGCTCCCACAGGGCTTGCAAATTGTTAGGGGGCAGATGGGGGGAAGGGTAGGGTAGGGTTAGTTCCCTAGCAAATCCTTCCTAAGGGGTTGAGTCATCACTGAGGATGATATTATGGCAATTCTTAGGAATACTCTTTGGAGAGGGAAGTTTTCTGAAGATAGAGAATTATGGGGCTCAACCTAAACCACATAGAACTCGTCTTTTCCACTGCGCCTCAAACCAGTCCACACTGGAGGAGTTCTTGTAGATTGTCCTTAGAGACCTGGTAGCTGCTTCTTACTTCCTTCATGTCCCCTCAACACACACACACAAATACACAGTCTTAAACCCATTAACTAACCTGGGCTGGGATTATCTAATTTCCTTCTGGTTCTAAGAACAGCTTTTCTGTTTCTCAAAAGTGACCTGTGTTGGCTCCGTATGTGGCCTCTGTGAAGCTCCTGCACACCTCCTTCCTGCCACTAAGCGGTAGCTATTAGTGTCTCTCTCTGATCTGGTGGTTTCAGAAGAGTTTCTGAGCACAACAGGGAGAATGGGGTGGGGTGGGTGAGTAGAAAAGAATGTGTATGTAGCTAAAAACTGGAGAGTATTTTAGCAGTTTCCTTGCAGCTCCTTTGTTGTTTTTGGCATCACCTCCTGTTAATTATAGCTTGGTGTGTAGTGGGAAATCTCAACTTTTGGCAGCAGGCAGCTCACTGTGCTGCCGCTCTTATTTACATTTGATTCTTTCCTATCCAGGGAGGGCAGGCCAGGCCTGGGCAGCCCCAGGGGGTGGAGCCGAAAGCCTGAGGTCTGAGGTCACAATGATGCACTGGGAGTGGGAGAGGGCCGCCTGGGGCAGGTTTAGCAGTCCGGGTTTTGGTCCTAAAAAACGTCCTCCAAGGACACTGACAGGTGATGGTTCTGGGCCACAGCCCGAGATCACTGTGAAGCCCTCCAAAGGGAGGAAGGCTAAAGGAAAAGAAAGGTTTGATTAATAGCTGAAAACGTTCTTATTAAGAGCCTCCATCCTTGGGGCGCCTGGGTGGCTCCGTCATTAAGCATCTGCCTTCGGCCCAGGGCTGATCCCGCCATTCTGGGATCGAGCCCCACATCAGGCTCCTCCGCTGGGAGCCTGCTTTTTCCTCTCCCACTCCCCCTGCTTGTGTTCCCTCTCTCACTGGCTGTCTCTCTGTCAAATGAATACATAAAATCTTAAAAAAAAAAAAAAAAGAGCCGCCATCCTTTCCCTGTATTGTTTCTGTGTTTATCACTAGTCCTGTCAAACCCATAATGTGTTTAATGGACACACAAGAAACCTGTGAAGAGAATTTTAAAGAGAAAGTAGTGTCACCCATAATTCTACAGTTCTTAACGTATCAACTGTCCATCTCCCCGCCCCCCAATTTCCTCCTGGCCTTTGTCATAGGTATGCATAGTAGTGACAGCCATCCAGAGGTATAAAGATTGCCAATTATATCAAACAGTTTCATGCTGCTACGTGAACTTTGTAATTATGACCTCTTGTGGCTCCAGAAGATTCTGCTGGGTTGTTGGGTCCTAAGGAATCATTTTTCTGTTTTGAGACATTTAGTTTGTCTCCAGCTCCCATTAAAAAAAAAAAAATTGCTGTTAAAAATAATGTTGCAGTGAATATTTTTATCTAGACAGCTTTTCCTTTGATTTATTCATCCAAGGTTAAATATCCAGGAATTTTACTGGGCAAAAAGACTATGACAGTTTTGAAAACTTTTGTTTCTTATTGCCAAATTGGTATTCAAAAAAAAGTTGTGATTAAGTTACAAGGAATTTATGAGTTTATCAGTTTTACTATAACCTTATCACCATTGTGTATTGTTATTTAAAAATTAAGTAAATATAAAAGAGTGATATGAAGGTTTTCTTAATTTTTTACCCATTGGCTTATTCTAAGAATATGATTTGACTTTGCTTAGGAATGAAGTGGCTTATTTTTGCACTTTTTTTCTTTTTTCTATTTGTGTGTGTGTATTTGTGTGCAAAATGATGTTTTTATATTATTCATGTGTTTTTCTCTCCGATATTCACTCTGCCATCTCCTCACTTTTTTCTCCTCTCCCCTAATTAGCATTTGGCCCTGCAGACAGATGTTTCCCATTAACCATTCCCAGACATGCTCGGGAGCTCCCTCACTGCTCCATGTGTGTCTACATGCTGGTAGGAAGTGTTACACAGTACACGTTCGAACTGTAGATCTCTTCATTACCTTGTCCACGCATACGCAGACACAATCTGTCAGGGAAGGCCAAGGTACGCTGCTGGGATGGGCCTTGGGGTCTGGAGGAGATGGTCCTAGATTTGGTTTGAGCAGCTCCCCAGCCCCCACCCCAGTCACTCAGCAAGGGAGACAGACACAGGACACCTGGCTCTGATCTTTCTCATTTGTTTCCCCATTCCTGTTTGCACAATACCCCTCACTAGAAGCCGCTGCCTTTGACCAACTTCTACCCCAAGCCCCAGCTTAATTATATTGCGATGGACCTGCTTGCAGGGGCACATCCCACCCTCGGCTCCTCCTCCCTCCCCAGCCCCTGTTCTCGCCATGCTTATTCAGCTCAGGAGTTGGCTCTGAGTACCTATGACCTGAATCACGAGTTACCTTTCGAAATGAATGCATGCTTTCTGCCAGACTTTCCACGAGGCCCGAGGGACCCTTATTTACTCTCACCACATTTACTTCCATTCTCCTTGGTAGATGACTGCCCTGATAAGGAGTCAGGAGAGGGAAGGGCAAAGTGAAGCTAGATAAGCACTTTCTTCCTGCTCCCTCTGCAAAGAACTCTCCAGTGGAGTACTTTACAAACGTTTAATGTAGGAATATGTAATTTAACTTGGCATAAGCCAGTTAAATTAGCAGTTTATCACCTGAAAGACAAGTGGCTTCCTTACTTTATAAAATGGTTTCCAAAAGAATTTTAAACAATTAAACAAGTAGTATATTGAAACAAGGTCCTTGCCTTAAAAGCAATGTTACCAAGAGTGACCTTCCCACGAAGGATCTTAACCCTTCATAAAACATGGTTTTCTCTAGGGAAGTGGCAATTTTCATGAAAGTTTTAAAATTACCCTTGATTTTATAGTGAGAAGAGAAACTATTAAAACCATCTGACCACAGGAAGCCCATAAAGATTAGAAAATACATAGAAACAATAACTTACTGGAATATAAAGATAAAAGGTGAATGAGCATGCCACAAATGGAGAAATGGGAGTATTTTTACATATTTTTTAAGCCCGATGTCTTTAGTTTCATTTTATAAAGTAAGGAAAGCTTTTTTAGATTAACTATCTGATCCAGAGACTGGGAAGGCCAGAAAGACTTAATGCCCTTCCCACTTACGTCCACTCAGAAGTCATTGTGTTCCTTCAGGTGTCTGTTAGGGGGTCTCCGTGCCCCTGAGCCATTGGGAAAACAGTTGTTGGCACCTCAGCTCTTCTCTCGTCAGAGACTTGTTTATTTAATTATGCTTCTTCACTTAGAACGTGTTTTAAGAATACTGTTTAATTGGGCAGAGCATGAGTATTGCTTAGCGAAATACAAAAGACTTTTTTCCTTGACCCTCCCAATACAGACAACCACTGTCATTTAAATAAAAGTTTTGTTAGGGATCCAAAGTATCAACAAAATTACAATGGAATAGCTTACAATTTTTAAAAATGAGGATTGTTGCTTTGATAACAATATAGTACCAGAAATGTCAATTGGTTATGTGGGAAATACTGATTTTGCCAAGTTCAGTTTCTACATACGTGATACTATGATATTGCTAGAAATACACATTTGCTCTTCATCCATGACTCCTGGCACAGGAGTTCCTAAAATCCTTGTAATTTCCTAAGAGCTACAGGGACATCTTTTGTTATATTTAGTGTTTGTTCCCAGTTCCTGAAATAGCACAAAGGTGAAAAGAATGTCTTTTGTTATTCATAACAAGCCCCTTTCTGCTACACCTGAGTTATGTTAATGAGGTGATTTTTTGGAAAGCACCTAAGACTGGGGGCTGGTTGCTTAAAGAACCAAACGTGTGATTAGAAGGTTGGAATTTTCAGCCCCCTCCCTCCTCTCACTTCCGGAGGCAAGAGAGTGGCTGGGAGATTGAGTTCAGTCACCAGTGGCCAATTATTTAATCAATCCTGCCTGGGTCATGGAGCCTCCATAAAGAACTCTTACTGAAGGAGTTTGGAGAGCTTCTGAGACAGATGAACGTGTGAAGGAATAGGAGGGTGGTTTGCCTCAAGAGCACATGGAAACTCTGAGCCCTTTCCCACATGCCTGGTCCTACCCATCTCTTCCATCTGGCTGTTCCTCGGTTGTAGCCTTTTACAATAAACCAATACAGAATAGGTAAACTGTTTTCTTGAGTTCTGTGAGCTACTCCAGGGAATTGTCAAACCCAAGGAGGGGGTCTTAGGACCCTCCAATATATAGGCAGCTTGTGGGATCCAATGCTGTCTCCAGGTAGGTAGTGTCAGAATTGAGTTAAATTGTAGGACACCCAGGTGGTGCTGGAGAATTGGTGGATGTTGCCGGGGCGGGAGGCAGGGGGTCTCCCACATCTGGAGCCCAGAAGTGAAGTCTTCTGTGAGTAGATTGTTGTAGAAGAAAAAGAAGAACATATTTTCTGGGACAGTGAATAATGGAAAGTTAGTTAATATTGTCAAACATAATTTTATGATGCTACAAAGAAATATTACTTCTTAGAGACAGAGCACCAGGTTGATATAGTCATTCCTGTCATATCTACAGAGATGGGGGTAACTTCAGTTTATATCTCAGGTGATGAAATTGAGGAACAGACCCAGCCACTAGGCTATGCTGCTGTTCTTCATAGGTTTGGTTGGAGATGTACTGTTTAATGCTTAAGGTTGAAAGAAGACAAATATCTTCGAGTTGGCTTTCTCAGGGCATATGCTGGTTATGAGATGGAACAGTTTAGAACCATTTTGTGATTACATTAAAAATGCAGCACATTAAAAATGGCTAAGAGGGGCACCTGAGTGGCTCAGTTGTGAAGCATTTGCCTTCGGCTCAGGGTATGATCCCAGGGTCCTGGGATCGAGCCCTGCATCAGGTTCCCTGCTCCGCTGGGAAGCCTGCTTCTTCCTCTCCCACTCTCCCTGCTTGTGTTCCCTCTGTCACTGGCTGTCTCTCTGTCAAATAAATAAATAAAATCTTTTAAAAAAATAAAATAAAGATGGCTAAGAGAGCGGCACCTGGGTGGCTCAGTTGTTTAAGTGTCTGACTTCAGCTCAGGTCATGATCCCAGGGTCCTGGAATCGAGCCCTCCATCTGGCTTCCTGCTCTGTGGGGAGCCTGCTTCTCCCTCTCCCTCTGCCCCTCCCCCCTCCTTGTGCATGCTCTCTCTCTCTCTTTCTCAAAAAAATAAAATCTTTTTAAAAAGTGACTAAGAGAACTACCCAGCTGGGCAAAGAAGAGAGATTGTATTTTTCTAGATGTGGGGAACAAAGAGGCCATTAATTTATAAATAGGATAACTGGCACTTGCCACATGCAGTCCCCTTTGCAGGAAGCCTCAGGAGTTCCAGTCACTGGTCCTCTGTATGGATCTGCTGGTCTGTTCAGAGCACTTGGACTTGGTATGGTGCTTTGCTAGTTTCGTGCAGACACAGGTGTTTCTATTTTATTCTGTCTGTGCTAGAGGTAGGGGGTCACTGTGTTTCTCTGGGCTGCAAATAGAAGTTGATACCGAGATGGAATCTCCTGAAAGCCAAATTGGACTGATACTTTAGTTCTGCTCGCTGAGCCCTGGCATGGAGAGTAAAGGTTTTCTCTGAGTTGGCCTCTTCTCCTCTAAGAAGATGAGGGTTAATCAGCAGATGTAGGACCAAAGCCAGAGTGCTTTTTAGAAATGAAAGGCAGATGTCTTTTTCCTGGCAGTAATTTGCAGATGAGCAGTACCATGGGCTTTTTTTTTTTTTTTTTATCTCCTAAAATCAACTAGCAATCCAAATCATAAAAGGGGAACAATCCCTTAGTGTAACCCTCTGGTCCTTTTGTTCAATTAATAGTTTCGATGGGTTTCATTTGGTAATTATTTCATGTCCTCCTAAGAGGCAAAGTGAGATTCTTTTTTTAACGTAATCTCCACACCCAATATGGGGCTTGAACTCACTACCCCGAGATCAAGAGTCACAGGCTCTGCTGACTGAGCCAGCCAGGTAACCTGATTTTTCAAGAAGAGATTTGGGATTATTTCCCTTCTTTCACAGTCAAACTTTAAAGCTCCTCCTTGTGCAAGAAAACACTTCTGGGGTTTCCTTGAGAATCTGATGGCTTCTCACACCAGCATCACCCAGAAGTAGCTACATTCATGAGTATTTTCTTAGAAAATATTTTTGTGTATTTTAAGGCTTTCTGCGCTCCTCTGAAGTAGCCTGCAGTGTGCTTCTCGGGCTGTTGTGGCTTTTACTTTGTGTAGATGCCGTTGTCCCTGATGAACACAGTGTTCAGTTCACAACGAGTTCCCTAAGTACTAACTGGCCGATAAAGGAGTGTTTTCCTGTGCTCCCAGGTTGGCTGTTCCGGATGTGATTGTACAGCTTCTGCTCCCTCTTCCCCCCATTCTGTGCTCAAGCATCTAAAATTTTTATCTTGGAGCTGCTTTAATTCTCTGGGTTAATGAGCAGGCTGGTGTTCCCTTGATGTCCGAGATCCCTGGATTGGCTCTAACCTCCTCTTTAACCCTGTCTCCTATTAATTAACGACACAATCACACCATTTTTCAGACAGCTGGTTCTTGATCAGCCTGTAAGCCAGAAGCACGGAGGTGAGGCAAACACGTGAGGGCGGGTGGGAGATGGAGATTACCTGGGCATGCTCAAGCGGTGTTTCTGCCCTGGTTGAGCACTAGGGTTGCCTGGGGAACTTCTAAAACTCAGAAAGCTCAGGTCTCACCCCACCACAGTTCAGTGTCTAGGGGATGCTAGCCAGGTGTTTGCTGAGCTTGGGAATCACATGCTAGAGGCTGATATCTTCACCACAGAGAATGAAATGCTCTTGGTTGCTTTCTCTAATGCTCTCTGATCTTAACCCAGAATCCACATTCTCGTCTCTCAGTCTTTGCTCACTCCCTATGTGCCCTATCTGGAACATCCTCTCCTTGTCTTTCACTTACTCAAATCCATTTTCAAACTCTGGGTCTTATCTATTACCCAGGCTTCCAAATAGGCCTTCCAATACACAGTGATCTCCAAGATTTTTCATAACTTAAAATATCTTATCACTTATTGGGGCGCATGGGTGGCTCAGTCAAGCGTCTGCCTTTGGCTGAGGTCGTGATCCCGGGGTTCTAGGATCAAGTCCCACATCGGACTCCTTGCTCAGGGGGGGCCTTCTTCTCCCTCTGCCTCTGCTTCCCCCTGCTTGTGCTCTCTGTCTCTCTGTGTCAAATAAATAAATCTTAAAAAAATTTATATCACTTACCTCATAGATACCACGTAGTGACATATGCCACTAGTTGTTTTCGTCTACGTTTTAGCATCCCGCCTGGTGACCTTCTTGAAAGACCTATAGGTTTATAGTAAAATACTTCCAGGACTTTTGGTGAACTGTGTTTCTTATCTAAATATAAGTGGGTTTTGTTTGTTTATTTTTAAAACTCCGATCCTTTTCCTTCTAACTCGGGTTTTGAACTATTGTAGGTTATGGATTCCTTTGAACATCTGGTGCAAGCTGTAGGCCTTGTCCCCAGAAATGTGCTCCCACAACTCACTCCATTCTGCATACAGTCAGTGGGTTCCTAAGCCCCTTTGTAGCCCATCCATGGACTTGTTTAATCTGTTTATTCTCAGCTAAGTAAAGGGATTTTTTTCGTGGGGGCAGAAGGGGAAGGAAGGTCGCTTGGGAGAGATCCTTTCTGAGGAGCTACAGTGTGTGTGTGGGGTCTTCTGACAGGACAGTGACATTTGGCCTGAGGGGAAGAGGCCCTTTGATGGGTAGAAGGGCATCACTGTTCCTCAAGAGATCGCAAGGACCACAGGGTGGGGGACTGCGGCAGCAAAGGAGGCAGAGCTAGTATCTTGGCCAACCACTAGATGTCACCACGACATCATTTAGTTGTGGGGCTTTGGTACTAGTGCGCCAGAACTCAGGAGTAGAATAGCAAGAAAGCTGCAGTGACTTCCTGTCAGGGATTTAATGCTGCCAAATGTTGGCAGAATTTGCTTTCATTATTATTTTTTTCAATAGAAGGAAGACTAAAGGGTGGATAAAGGTACATTAATTATAAATAAGTTGAAAGGGGAAGAAAAGTTGAGTGAGGTGGATCAATTAGGGAGTGTGATGTGACACCAGGGTTCTAGTTTCCCCTAGAAATGACCTGTGAGAAGAGATGTTGGTTGGATGGACCTTTCAGGCTTCTAAAATAGCCAGTTAATTTATTATGTAATTTACCAATGTGCCAAAATTCATTTTGAACCAATAGTGAACTGTCCTTTCAATAAGAATTTGGATAATGTGCTACTATTTAACATAAGGGCATTTTTCCTGATTGAGGCATATTTTATTTAAGTTCTATTTTTTTTCTTGCACTATAGCCAAGGCTATTACCACACTAGGCATTAGCTCACTTTGTTTTATGGCTACACATTGCACTTTTGGCCCTAGTCAAATCTTTTACAAACATATATTTTGGCAAGAAAGTATATAATAAATCTATCTTCATTGATTTAAGAGAACCGTTTGTGTCAGTATATCCTTTGATATCAGCCACAGAAACACTTTTCTAGATAATGTCTCCTTAGGCAAAAGAAACAAAAGCAAAAATAAACTACTGGGACTACATCAAAATAAGCTTTTGCACAGCAAAGGAAACCATCCATAAAACGAAAAGGCAACCTACTGAATGAGAGAAGATATTTGAAAATAATATATCCAATAGGAGGTTAGTATCCAAATTATTTAAAAAACCTATACAACTCAACACCCCCAAAACAAATAATCCAATTAAAAAATGGGCAGAAGACCTGAATAGACATTTCTCCAAAGAAGACATCCAGATGGACAGCAGACACATGGAAAGATGTTCAACATTATTCATCAGGGAAATGCAAATCAAAACCACAATAGATTTCACCTCACTCCTGTCAGAGTGGCTAGAATCAAAAAGACAAGAAATAACAAGTGTTGGTGAGGATATGAAGAAAAAGGAACCTTCATGTTCTGTTGGTGAAAATGCAAATTGGTGCAACCACTGTAGAAAACAGTATGGAGGTTCTTCAAAAAATTAAAACTAGAATTACCATATGATCTAGTAATTCTACTGGGTATTTACTCAAAGAAAATGACAATACTAATTTGAAAAGATATATGCACCCCTATGTTTATTGCAGCATTATTTACAATAGCCAAGATATGGAAGCAACCCCAGTGTCCATCCATAGATGAATGGATAAAGAAGTGGTATACATATACAATGGAATATTAGTCATAAAAAATAATGAGATCTTGCCATTTGCAACAACATGGATAGGCCTATAGGTATAATGCTAAGTGAAATAAGTCAGACAGAGAAAGGCAAATACCGTATGATTTCACTTACATGTAAAATTTAAGAAACAAAACAAATAAAAAAAGATGTAAAACCAGACTCTTAATTACAGAGAACAAACTAGTGGTTATCAGAGGGGAATGGGGGTGAGGGATGGGTGAAATTGGTAAAGGGGATTAAGAGGTAAAACCTTCCAGTTATAAAATAAATAAGTCTTAGAGATGAACAGTACAGCAGAGGGAATCTAGTCAATAAGATTGTAATAATGTTTGGTGACAGATGGTGACTACACTTATTGTGGTGATCACTGAGTAATGTATAGAATTCTTGAATCACTGTATGTACTCCTGAAACTAATATAGCATTGTATGTTAATTATACTTAAATTTAAAATTAAAAAATTAAAAAACAGGGGTACCTAGGTGGCTCAGTTGGTTAAGCATCTGACTCTTGGTTTCAGCTCAGGTAATGATCTCAGGGTGGTGGGATTGAACCCTGCATTGGGCTTTGCGCTCAGCGGGGAGTCTGCTTGAGATTCTCTCTCTCCCTCTCCCTCTGCTCCTCTGCCCACTCTCACACATTCTCTCTCTTAAATAAATAAATCCTAAATTAAAAAATTAAAAAAAATTGTGTCAATGCATCTTTCAATTTAAAAAAATGTATTAGTATTGCATTGTATTTAAAAATAAATATAGTGGGGGCACCTGGGTGGCGCAGTCGTTAAGCGTCTGCCTTCAGCTCAGGGCGTGATCCCGGCGTTCTGGGATCGAGCCCCACATCAGGCTTCTCCACTAGGAGCCTGCTTCTTCCTCTCCCACTCCCCCTGCTTGTGTTCCCTTTCTCACTGGCTGTCTCTCTCTGTCAAATAAATAAATAAATAAAATCTTTAAAAATAAATAAATAAATAAATAAATAAATAAATAAATAAATAAATAAAGTGG
>NC_048218.1:128872427-128994172 GCF_002007445.2 Ailuropoda melanoleuca | reverse complement strand
TTTTTTTTTAATCTTCCTATGTGAATAACGTTGGCTAATTTCTTTGTAGGGTGATTTCTAACCTAGAAGCAAGGAATTTGGGTAAGAAAAGACCTGTGATAAAGCCTTCTGGATTTCAGTCAGTGTTTGGTTTGTAACACTGTGTTTTCTACCCCTGTGGGTTGGCAAGAAAATCCCGCACAATAGTGTAATGAGGACAGCACCCTTAATATCTTCCTGTTAGAGTGACCACCCAGCTCCTTCCATGTCTGTCTTGGCACCAGGACCTTTAGGGACAGCTGCTGAATGTGTTTTTGCTGGAAGAGTCCCTGAGTGTTGGCCGTCTGGTTTTCATTATTTTTCTTCAGAGCCTCGATCTAATTACCGTGCCCTGTGGCTGTACCCACAGGATGCACTTGGGCAGTTCCCCTGGCTTAGGGCTGCTTTCTTTCCTGCTGTTTGATCATACAGGGGTCTTTGATTTTGGTTAACATTTGGGCATTCACTGGGCTAGGTCATAGGAGTACAAAGATAGGAGTCTCTGGGTAAGCTGTGTGGTTATGGGGGAGGAGCATGGGCTCGGAGCCAGACAGAACTTGGCTTCACTTCCAGTCCAGCCACATGCTAACAGTGTGCTCTTGGACAAGCCATGTTTTCATTTCGTGCATTAACCTTTTCAGGGCCAGGTGAGGGGAAAAATGAGAGTAAATGGGCTGATGTTTATAGCACCTAGTACAGCGCTTGGTGCACTGTACCATCGCAGGTGGCTGCTTTGTCATTGATGTGTGAGGAAGAAATGCTAATGTGTTGTTTCTAAACCAGGTGATGGGTGGTCTAGAACCACGGGCCCGGGACGGGCGGGGCGGGGGGATTGGATCAGGAGCGGGGATGGTTGGGGAAAACAGCGAGCTTAGAAAAGGCTTTCCAGAGGGAGTGGCATCCAAGGTAAGTCTTGATTAAACACCCCGCCAGGTGAAACTGGGGGAAGAGAATGCTAAGCGTATCCAGGCACAAGCTTTTTTTGTGGTTTTGTCACTGGAACACTTTCATGCCTCATAAAGGCCAGCCTCCATTTAAAAAGTTTTTTTTTTTTTTATATCACTTTTGTTTTATAGGCTTGGATGTTTAGGTGTGTGCTGGGTGACCCTAACAGAAATGATTTTATACGGTGCATTGTGGGACATCCTGCAGCTGTGCACACAGCTCATGGGAACCATGACAGTGAACTTGTGATCCAGCCCAGGGCGACAGAGCCTGTGCTCACTGAGCAGCCCGAGGGAAACAGCCTCTGTCTGTGTTACCAGGCCGACTGTGCCCGAAGCCAGGGTTTCTCCCACTAGCACCAGGCAGCGGCAGCAGGCAGGAGTCCTGCCCAGCAGCCAGGGTGTGAATGTGCCTGGTTCAGGCTTGCCCTTCTTGCTTGGCTAGGAAGTTTGCGGTACGGGAAATGTTGCCGGTTGTCGAGGTTTTTATTGTGTCCATCACTCCTGTGCACCTGTTAGAGCTTCTGCTCCTGTGCTTCTGGCCTGTTTGCATCCTGTGGCCAGTCATTCTCTCTGAGTGCACTTTGGGAGCTTACCCCTTCCTCTCACGTGCTTGGCTTGCACTAGCATCCAAGGAAGAATGTCATCACTAACAGAAACAGAATAGTCTGGGTGAAATTCAGGGCTGCTAGTGTCAAGTTTTGAATTGCTTCATCTTAATCAAAATCTTGTGTGGGATCCAGGTAGGATTTATCCCGAGGGGGCAAGAAGCACCTGTGCCGTCCCACACAGGGTCATCAGCCCACTGACCGGGGCAGTTCTGCTCTCTTGACAGGTGCGTGCCTCAGCTGCTCCAGGAGGGGAGAGCAGGGCACAAAGGTGCTGTTAGAGGAGTGTTAGGGCACATCTTGGAACAAGACTGTTTTTGTCTGTTCCTCCAGTCTGCTGGTATAGTGCAAATCATGGTGGAGAAAGTGCCATGGGATTTAACCTTACGTGTCACTTTTCCATCTTGAGCTGGTTACCTGTTTAGTCAGATAACTTGTGTTAATTAGTATTATTTGCTACATTAATTGACAAGTCCCCTCAGTTCAGTGACTCCCAAAGTCACTAACCTATAGGGGGCCTCAAACAAGGCAGTCATGCAATCCTTCCATCAAGTCCCTGTCCCTGAGTTTATGACCCCCTTGGGGTTAAGAGAGGGCCCAAGTGGAGACAGAGGTCTCCAGTGGAGCATAAGTTCTTAGACAGTGGTGGGTTTTCATGTTGAAGAGAAATCAAAGCCAGAACCTGTTGGTGTTGGGAAATATGTTTCTTGTTTTCTTTCTTTCTTAGTCTGTTGGAGTAGAGCTCTCTGTGTATCACCTGAGTGATAAGTTTGTCTTGCAGGAATAGGTCACACATTTAATGAAAAATTTCATCCTATAGCAAAATGGTCTATTTTCCCAATAACTCAGAGAAGGGAAACCCAGGCTGATTTCTCTTCTTCTAGCCCATTTCCCAAAAACCACCCTGTTTGACTATTGTTCTGTTTCATTTCAGAGCCAAGATTAACACCCCTCTTCCAGGAGGAAGACAACCATCAGAGGCTGCTGATGGGGCTGGTAAGTCGTCTGTGGGCTGTTTGGGTGCTGGGGAATGATAGGATCTAAGAAAAGGGGAAAGGGCTAGATTGTGCTTCTCATGCTGACCCTATTTTTCACTCATTCTTTTAACACATAGCTGTTACCAGCTACTGTAGGCCCTGTGTGCTCAATGGTAAGCAACACAGATATGATTTCTGCGCTTTTAGAATTTAGTGTAGTGGGGGAGACATATACAAATCAGTCGCCACCCAAAGTATATAATTACAAAACATCATAAGGAAATGTATAGCATTGAGTGTTTAAAACAAGGAAAGAACAATGTCTTTGTGGCATTTGTATTTGGGGTTTAAAATATAACAGAATAAAAGTATTGTTTCTCAAGAAGTCCTATTACTAGGAAGACCAAAGAGAGAGAAATCAAAATAAATGAATGGAAGAGAAGAATTAGTAAATAAATCCAAAAATCTGTCTTTAAAAAAACTGATTAAAGAGACATCTGGAAAGTCTAATAAAATATGTTTAATCCATGCAGGTCTAGGAATGGGATAATCTATTACCTTAAATATGGAAAGTTTTAAAATGCGAGAAAAACATCTGTAAATGCGTATTCACACATTTGAAAATTCCAAGTAAGGTTTCCTGGATAAATAGAAATACCAAACTTGAGCCAAGAAGAAATAAAAATCCTTGAAAACACAATAACCATAAAATAATTTGAAAAAAATGTCAAAGATTATCTCCAGGGGCTTGTGAATGGCTCAGTCGGTCAAGTGTCCAACTCTTGATTTCGGCTCAGGTCACATTCCCAGTGTCCTGACATTAAGCCCCTCGTTGAGCTCCACACTGGGCATGGAACCTGCTTAAGATTCTCTCTCCTTCCTCTCCTCACCCCCCACACGCATGCACTCACTCTCTCTCTCTCTTAAACAAACAAACAAACAAACAAAAACCTCCAAAAAAGGCACCAAATTATTTAATGAGTTAGTTCTTTCAAACGTTTAAGGATCAGGTCATACCCATGCTATGTAAAGTATTTTTGAAAAAAAGATGGGAAGCTTCTCAATCACTTTAAAAACCTAGCATAACCCTAAAACCAAAATCTGACAATGACTTTTACTTTCACTTATGAACATAGATACCACAAGCTTAATTAAAATATTTTCCACCGGTCAACACATTTGAAAAATACTACATGGCCAAATGGCCTTTTTTCTAGGAAGGCTTAGCATTAGCAAATGTATTAACATAGTTCATCGTATCACCAGGTCAAAGAGGGAAAAAAAAGATCATCTCTATAGGTGCTTAAAATTGATAAAAGTAAAATTCCACTCCTGGAATACACCAAATCAATAAGCCAAAAAATATTCTAATACTGATAGCTAACGTCTTTCTTAATCGAATGCTGGGGTCATCCCTAGTAATATCAGAAAGAAGCAGGGTGTCCGGGAGGCACAGTTGGTTGAGCGTCCAGCTCTCAATTTCGGCTCAGGTCGTGATCTCAGGGTCATGGGATCAAGCTCCCTGTTGGGCCCTGTGCTGAGCATAGAGCCTGCTTAAAATTCTCTCTCTCCCTCTCCCCCACTCCTGCCCTGTGCATGCACTCTCTCCTTCTCTCTCTCAGAAAACAAAAAAAGAAGTTAAGGATTCTTGCTATTTTCACTAAAATTTTATATTGTCCTGGAAATTCTATACAGTGCAATAAGAAACGGAAGTAAAAGAAGATGCTGTGATTGTCCAATGCAACAAACAAACAAAATAATCACCAGGGGCAATGGAAAATATTAAGGAACAAGTTAATAAGCTGTTGACTCTAAATTTATTTTCTTTTTTATTAGGATTAACCAGTTAGAAAAGTTAGTGAAAAGCATTATTCCGCTTCCAAATCCTTAGCATCTAGGTTTAATAAAATTATAACAGATGGGGCGCCTGGGTGGCACAGCGGTTGGGCGTCTGCCTTCGGCTCAGGGCGTGATCCTAGCGTTCTGGGATCGAGCCCCACATCAGGCTCCTCCGCTATGAGCCTGCTTCTTCCTCTCCCACTCCCCCTGCTTGTGTTCCCTCTCTCACTGGCCGTCTCTCTCTGTCAAATAAATAAAATCTTTAAAAAAAATAAAAAAATAAATTATAACAGAAAAGCCAATGAAGTTTCTCTGACAATTGATTAGGTGACTCACTTGACAAAAAGAAGTGGAGCTAACATTACCGGATAGCTGAGTGTGTAATTGATCTACAGTAGTTGAAACTATATGGTGCTTGTACAAAATGGTCAGGAGACTCTAGTTTAAATTTGAATCTTTAGTGTAGAATAAAATTAGGCATTTAAAAATCACTAGAAAGAAATAAGTTTTAGTCAATCCATGGCTGCCTGTTTGGAAAAGACAATTGGAGTCCTTCCATCCCAAGTACCACCACCTTATACCATAAACCAACAAAAATACCAGATAGATTAAGGAATCTAATATACAAAATTATGTGTGTGTGCTTGCCTACCAAATTGTCAAAAATTTAAAAACCACACTAGCAAAGTTCAGCATACAGGGAATCGGGCAGCCTCATGCAATGCAGTTGAAAACCAGTATAACCACAGCGGGAGGCATTTCAACAGCGTCTCTTAAGTACATGACCCACCAAGTTCCATTTTTGGGAATTTAGCTTGAGAAAATAATGGGGGTTATGGCGAACAAATCATGTATGAGGGTTTTTTTAGTTCTATTCACTATAGTATAAGAAGTATCCCATATGTGTAAGAAGAGAATAAATCAATTCTAGTACTTTCATAAAGTTGAGTAATATGCAGCCATTACAACCAGTGTGGTAAAGAATATTTAATGACATAAACTATATGAAAAAAAGCAAATTAGAAAACATTGGAATGAGTGTGCACACTGGAGAAGAGGAAAATAAAAAAGCCAAAATGTTAACACAGATGATAGGATTATGGGTGATTTAAATTTTCATCTTTATGGTTGTCATAGAAAAATTGCAAAGCACAAAAAAGCATGCAATAATCTTTAAAAAAAAATAAAATTTTTAAGCCTAATTAATTAACACATGGCCCAGAATGCCATGGGCTAAGTTTTGCTCAGGGTGTCATATATGTAAATCTGCTAACATAGTAGATATGTGCACATATGATGTTAATTGTACAATTCCTGTGATGTTTATTGGTGCAAAGATCTCTAGCGAGGAGGGCCTCCAGCTGAGGAGGAATTTAGGCATAAGAGAGGGGGGAAAAAGGGAGAGGGAAACAGAAGAGCAAAAGGCAGGGAGGGCTGGGATGCTACGCTGATTGGTGAGCTCCAAGAAAGATGAGAACGGAGTAGGCATACAAGTCTGTTTAGAGGCGATAGACTCCATAATTTCATTACTTTTGCATGTCACGGGGCTGTGCTGAATGTCGAGAGCCACTGCACAGAGGAAGCTACCTGATGCATTTCGTTTTTACTCCTGCCTTTGTCCTTCCAAGCGCGCAAAGCATGCCTCTCCTCACTACACCTGACTCCCCCAATCCCCTCCAAATCTGCATCAACATAGTCACTCCAGGATTACAGTTGTTCCTGTTAGTTCGCCAGGCCTGGGAGCAGTAGATTTCAACCCAAAGCCTTTGACTTATAAGTTAGTGGCTTCCCTCAGCTTCTTTGGAGAATTCTCATCAGGGCTGGGAATCTGACTCCCGTCTGCTTGCTGGACTCTGGCGGAATCATCAGCACTTCCTCCTGAGGAATGTTGATGTCCCTGATTTATGCCCATTAAAGTAACACTGTGGGTTGTACATTTCCGCCACTGGGATCTTCAGGTCCAGTATGTTTCATATTGGTAAAGAGTGTTAATAAATGGATCTAGTTTCAACCAGTAGTAGGTGTGAGTGGGTAGGTTGTGACTTATCTAATCCGTGTCCTGTTTTCAGATGGTGTCTGAGCTAAAAGACCATCTTTTGAGACACCTACAGGGTGTAGAAAAGAAGAAAATTGAACAGATGGTTCTGGACTACATTTCAAAACTGGTTGGTTTTGCTTTTTTGTTCTCTATCCTGCCACCCCCCCAACCCCCTAGTATGTAGCTCCCACTTTGTGGTTCAGTATGTTTTTCAGATTAGACTTTGCTTATTTTCTGTCCTCAGACTGGTATGTTCGGTGCTATAGATTGAAAAAAGGGAAAAAAGAACGAAAAAAACAAGGAGGACTTGGTTATGAAAGTGGTATATTATACTCCCTTTAAATAGTGATTTATATGTTCATGGAAGCATAGAATAGTGATGAACTTAGCATGGTTGCCAAATGTTCACATGTCATCTTGGCCATCTTCCAGCTCTTTGTTAAACCACAGGTAATGATTTCTGTACATGGAGGTTTATGAAGACATGAGAAAGCTTGAACTTAAATTCTTAATGTGTGCCAACAGCCCAGTTAGGCCAGATTCTAGCTCAGTTGTGTAAATCCTACCACATCAGAGTCTGCTGGTGGGATTGGTAGTCATCTACCTGGTAGTCACCCATTGAAACTGTGTGATTACAGTTAATAACACCAGTCCATGTGTAAATAGAAGTGATATAGCTAGACTGAATTTTGAAGCGGTCTTGTGTCTCTCAGAAAGCATATGGAGTTGAGGCCTGACCCTACTTAGAACCTAGAAATAATATGCTAAACAATTTCTTAAAGTATTTAAATTCACAGAAAGAGAAAGAACACTCCATTTCTCCAAGTTTGGTAAGACCAGTATGCAAATGACCAATTGTATGAACATATATTTTTACATTGAACTCTGGAAGATTAAATGTGTTTCATATGACCCCGATTGAATTTCATGTTTAATTTTAAAGGTTTTTTTTTGCCTTTATTGTAGTCATTAGTGTGTTTTTAAATAATATCTTTGAATTTCACAATTTTTAATAAATTAGGAGAGGTTGGTATTCTCATATATTGATATTTACAAGCAAGGCATTGAAACTTCCTTAAATAATAATTCATTGTAGTAGAACTGTACCAAGGAGCTCACTTTATGAATGTGGCCTTGATCTTCCACATGCTGGTATTAACTTGCTTTCTTTGTCCTTTAATAACACAACTATTTAACATACCATCTATCATCTTTCTGTTGACTTTAAATTTCACCTTCCAAAGTGTGAAGGGGTTTTGTTCAAGCATCGTTCTTCCCTGTAGCTAATCACATAGAAGTTTTAACACTAGTCTCTGTTAACAACTGCTGGAACCAATAGGACCAGAAGTGGTTGAGATGTAGCCTTAGAAAACTCAGTACCCCTGACTTTCTGACTCGGCAGACACCAAATGAAGCCAAACCTGCCTGCTCCTGCCCGACAGCGAACAGCCGTGTCTCCTGGTCCCCTCAGGAGGGTGGCCAGTCGGGCTTTCTAAAACAAATGGAGGAAGTTGCTGCAGAACCAGACCATATTGCTTATGAGTTATCTTACTGGACTTCAGCCAAAGAGACACTGAGAATCTGTGTCATTGAAGAATAAACTATTTTTATCCGTGCCCATATGGAGATCCCTGGCACCCTGTCCTTAGCCTCCATGTGCAGGGCATGGGATTCATGGCAGATAACAGCCCCATGGAGACTGCTCTGTTGCTGACAAACTAGTCAAATGTCTGACCTGGACGTGAAGCCGGTCGTACGCCACAGTCAATGCCTAGGACCTCTATCCTGTTCTGTGTCTCCTTTCTTCTCACTGTCAGCTGTTGGCCTTTATCATATAACAGGCCTAGAGTAAATCCAGTTGTACTTGACCTTCACTGATGGCAGAGGGCCTGTGATTGAGGGCCTGTTAACCGGGCTGGGGAAGCTCAGTGGGGACACTGCCTGCATAGACAGAAGGGGCTCTGTTAGACTGTGGTGCACATTTTCCATCTTTCCATTTTGGATTCCAGTGCCTCAGCGTTGACTGCAGAAAGCCTGGTTCTGTGTCTAGGCCCAGGCTAAATGCCAGCTGCCCTGAACATGCCTGTCAGGCCTGTGGAGGGCTCACTGGAGGGACCCCTGAGGAAGAGGGTTCGGGCAAAGGGTAACAGACTGTCTTTATCCTCCAGCTGGATCTCATTTGCCAAATCCTGGAAACCAGCTGGAGGAAACATCATCTTCACCCCAGGGTTCTCCACTTGTACGCAAGTATTTCTCCCTCTCTCTTATCAAGGTGTACAAAGAGCTAAAACAACTCTAATTGCTGCCTGTTTTGGCAAAGCTTTTTTGGAACTTAATAATTGAAAGCAGTTGTCACCAGCCCCAACACTGTGTGTCTTAGTTCTGTACTCAGCATTTCAAGGAATGGCCCTGTGGCTTCACCATCCTCTTTCCCTGGCATACGGTTGATGAGGACGGAGGGGCGTGTGAGCTCAGGACTGCCAGGAAGGGGAATTTAAGTTAATGCAATTGATCATTTATGTGCCTACTGTCTGGTTAGATTCTAGGCATTAGGCTGATGGTCACCATCCTACATATGAGGCTTTCTGCAGGGCCTCCTCTTACACAGTTAGCATGAATTCCATCTCTATGTGATACTCAGAGCCACTGCTCAGACAAGCGGAGTTTTAGGGATGAACCCCTTGGCTGACAGCGGCTCTGTTTTTTTTACCAGCAACAGGCGGGCCAGTGCTGCTGAATTTACAGTCTTTCACATCATGACCAGGATTCTGGAAGCTACTACGAGTTTGTTTTTACCTCTGCCTCCTGGTAAGTCTTGGCTCTTTTGTCCCTTGTTGTAATATATTTGTTCTTTCTTCTTCCCGTGGTCCCCAGACCTTACACATTTAAGGATGAGACCTTCTGCGTCTGAGAATGTGTGCATCTCGGGTCACTGTGAGAGATGGTCCTGACCTTGGTCTCTGCAGACCAGATCTCCCCCGATTATTAAATTCTACTGTGGCTCGTCACTAACTTTAGGGAGCCGAAGCTGGTCCCCATGCAGCTCGCTAGGATACTTTGAACCAGTAAAGTGGATGCAGGGAGATCTTTCTCTGATGTCTGCAGGCTTAGTTTATCTGATTGAGAAAGTTAACACTCAGAAGGAAGTGGGTCTGGCTGGTGTCAGAAAATAGCTGATTTTTACGTGCTTGGAAGCTAAAAATTGCCCTTAGGATTTTGAAACAGAAGCAAGTCAAGCCTCCAAACACCTTTGGCATGTGTGTACGTAGTCATTTCTTTAAATGGTCATTCATTCACTCAATAAACAACCATTTGTTGATTTTTAAAATTAAATTCCATGTACTGTGCTAGAAATTAGAGCTGGTACAAAAATTAACAGAAGTCTCGTTGGGAACATGTATTCATTATAAGAAATAAAGCAGCTCCTGTCTGCCTTGTGTTTATTACATATATGTTCTGATGAGTGTTAAGCTTTATGTTAACTGTCACTACATAATGTTTATCAGCCAGTTTGATTTATTTATTCATATACATCTATCCCATCATCTACAGCAATTCATTCCTTTACTCATTTATTTTAAGCCAATATGTAGATGGTGCCCATTTCGTGCCAGTAAATGCTTTACATAGATAAGCACATTCAGTTTTCCTAATAGTCCTGAATGGTAGGAACTTAGAATGAACCACATTAAATTGTCAATATCCAACCAGTTTTTGACAAAAAAAAAAAAGGCACTTTCATATGGTTCCACTTAATATTATTCCCATTTTATAAATGGTGAAACTGAGGCACAGAAAGGTTACATAACTTGCCTGAAAGTCACACAGTGATTAAGCAACGGAACCAGTATTCAAATTCAGGAAGCCTGGCTCCAGAATCTGTGCTTTTAACGACTATTCTGTGCTGCCTCTTGAATTTTATATTTCATTTGAATTAGTTGACATCGAAACATTGACTATTTATGGGCCCAGAAATCCCCATAGCACGTCTTGGCTTGTCTTCATTTGTGATGTCTGACTCAGTTTGGAGTCCTTCATGCTTTCTCTGTCCATACACCTTCTCTTAGAAGACCTGCTGGTAGTGGAGAGCACAAGGAGTTTCTTTTGATTTTATCGGAATCTGACAGCGACCATTCATGGGAAGAATGGATGACTTTAAAGGATCCCAATAGAATAGGAATTTCGAGGTGCCCTCTAGAAAGAGGGAAGGGGTTTCATGAAAACTATATAAGACTTGCTGGCTTCCACTCTTAATTATTTGCCATTAACACAAAAGACTTGGTAGAGGAATGGATTGACCTTTCAGATCTGTTCACCATGGATCTTCAAGCTCCATTTGTCAATGAATGAAAGTGACTTACTAGGGACAATTTTGTACCTGGGAGACCATAAAACTTTAGGGAGCATCAGACTCCTTCCCAGGGACATGGAAGAAGGGAATACATGGAAAAACGTTATCCATAGTGACCGAGAATTATTATGAGTAGCCTTAATGCTTTGTGTCCATGGGTCAAGTATCTCTCTCCTTTTCTCTTAAATGTTGGTTTCCCTCATGTGACATGGAAAGTGACACTGTATCATGTGGGTGTGCACATGTGTGGGTAAATACAGGGTGTTTTCTCACGTACTTGCGTATGTGTGCTTGCTTTCTAAGCCTGCTGGACTAATGAGAACTGTTTGAGTTCCAAGTGTTGGAAATTTGTAACTCAATTGGTTAAAGAATAAAGGGAATGAGGACCACGAAAAGGGAGTCATGGTTTAGAGCTGGAGCATTTGTAGTTTAGATGGGACCTGTGTTCCCCTCACTGGCTAGTGGAGGCCAGGAGCCCTGGAGGATGAAGACTAGAATTGGCTGGAAAAGCTCTGTTTTGGAACTGATGCCTACTTTTAGCCAATTTGCTCTGTTGCCTGGAGCTGATACACAGAGGAAGCCAAGAGCAGGCTGTTGGATGTGGGGCTGTGCCCTAGGGATAGAGGATGAAGGGTCACCAGGGATCTTTAGGACATGGACGCAGGGCTGGAGGACGAATTTCGAATCCAGGAAATCTATAGGAACCTTTAATAAACTTTTCTTCAGAACGAATTTCGTAACTTTTTTTAATCTTGTGAAGAATGTCCAGATCCATTAAAAAAATCTCATGTTGTTGATTAGTTAATAAAGTCATTTTTTTTTTTGGATTCAGGGAAGCCAGCAGAGTCATCTTGTTGTCAGCCCCTTAACATCTGCCTGTGGGCAGAGTCTGCACTTTATCTGACCCTTGATGTGGCCAGGACTTAGGACTCAGTCCCTCACTGCTCATGATTCATGTGCTCAGGGAGAGAAAACTCCATGACTGCTCTGAATTCAAGTTCCTGTTCCTTGGGCATCATTTCTTTGTCATGTAAGCTCCTAAGATTAGGCTGTGATCCTTTGTTATTCCCTACCCACAGCCTATCAGTTTCCAAGTCTGGATGTGTTGCCATGCACTTCCCATCCCTTCCTTCCTCCTTCACTGTCTGCCCCCTCCTTACCACTGGTGCAGGTTTACGCAGTGGCCTCCCAGCTCGTACGTCTCACGTACCTCTTGTAGCAAACTGCCCATACCCCAGTCTGTTCTTTGCCTGTTGCCATTTTAATATTCCAAGAGTAAAACTCAAATCCTTTTTCCACCTTGCTCAAAAACCTTCGGTGTCCCTCCCCAAAGTCTACTAAATAAATTCCTTGCTGTCATTCAGCATTAAATCCCTGTCTCATGCACTCAGAACACCTTGCACTTTTCCTTCATAGAACTGGTCTTTTATTTTTTTTAAAAGATTTTATTTATTTTGAGCGTGCATGCGAGAGAGAGCAAGCAAGAGAGCACATGAGCAGGGGGGAGGAGCAGAGGGAGAGAGAGAATCTCAAATAGATTCCCCAGTGTGTGTGGAGCCCGAGTAGGGCTCGATCCCATGAACCTGAGGTCATTACCTGAGCCGAAACCAAGAGCCAGATGCTTAATTGACTGAGCCACCCAGGCGCCTCAAACTGGTCACATTTTTAAGAATGTATATTTTTATGATTATTTGATTGTCTTCTCATCAGACTGGAAGGTGGATGGGAGCAGCTTTGGGGTCTGTTTTGCTCATTATTGTACACCCAGCTCCTTGTCTGCTGTCTGGGAGGGATTTGTTAAATAAATTCCAACCTTACCTCCTACCATTCCTCTCGTACACCTGATTCCAACTCAGCTGGGTCATTCAGTACTTTCTGGACATGCCCCGTACTTTCTCACCTTTGAGCCTCTGTTCATATTGTCCCATTAATCCAGCTACCAGTTCTTGGGGCAGGATAATGTCATGGGTAAGAGCCTCGGCTAGAGTCCCATAGCCCGCATTCAAATTTAGCCCTGCCACTTGCTAATGATATGATCCTGGGCAACCTTCTTAGCTCCTGTGAATCTTGGTTTCCCCATTGATAAAATGGGAATCAGGTGGTTCCCACCATGGTGTTGAATGAGGATCAGTTAACCAATGCATAGATGGAAGGCCTTGGTACGTGTTTGTTATTGGTCGCTTTTGTTCTATCACGTGCTAAGCTCTTCATAGACCTAGCATTGGTTCTCCAAGCAACCATGTGGGAAAGGTACTGGTGGCTCCATTTTAGGGATGAAGAAATGGAGGCTTACAAAGGCTGGTAACCTGTAATTAGTAAGCAACACAGTAGGATTCTGGTGCAGGTCTGCTCATGACAAGGTGGTTTTTTCTACCGTCTCTACTCTGTATGTTCTCTGGCCTCATTTCCACCCCCAGGAATTGCATTTACCTTTCAAAGCTCCCCTCATGTGCTGTCTTTTCTGATTTTCTCCTGGATGATATCTTCTTCTCCCATGGATGTTGTTTTTATTATTCATTATTAATAGTGTGCTTAGAACCCTCCATTACTGAGTGTTTGAGTGGCCCTCCCCACAAGACTTAGGTTTGAGGGAGTTGCCTTCGTCTCTGTTGAATTCCTATAGATTTGCTATCTGACCACATTATTTAAATTTTTCTTTTTTATAATTTAGTTCAAGTAGACCCCAAAAGCCCTTCTTTAGGGCATACACAGAAGTCAGTCATGCAGACTGTCCCCTAGTGGTTCAAAGTTTTTCCACATCAGCAAAGTGGTGCCTGTCTGTCAGCCTTTAAGCCTGGGCCTCCAGAGTTTGAAGCTCTTCTGTTCTCTTTTGCCATCTTACCGCAGAATTGCAAACCTATTAAACTGTAGAACTGTTTTTCGTCAAGCAGACCTTGCACTCTTTTTGTCTTTTTGCCTAGAAAGGGACAGAAGGTGAAGGAAATACATGCTTGTTGCGAATTCACTATATACCCAGCACAATACCTATTCATGATAACACAAAGCAGGAGGCTTGGACCTTGTCTTTAAGCTGCATTTATTAGACTCTAGGTGCCAAGGCACTGAGCTAAGGGCTTTATTAACATCATTGAATTCACTCCCTCTAGAAGACTGAGATGCTGGCTGACCCTGTTTACCCTCCTGATCTCTTGTCTAGGTTTTCACACTCTGCACACGATCCTCGGCGTCCACTGTCTCCCTTTGCATAACCTGCTGCATTACATTGATAATGGAGTGTTGCTTCTCACTGAAACAGCTGTCACAAGGCTCATGAAAGGTAAGAGGCTTCGAGTTTGCCACAGTGCCAGCCCTGCTCTGAGCCCCATCAGGGCTGACTTCGTGGTGTGTAACCCATGTGGTCACACAGGGCCCTGCTGCACTCAGGGCTGCCCCATGATCGGTTTAATTGTCTACGTTAAATCTTGAAATCCTTAATATTGAAACAAGGGGATCCTCATTTGCCTTTTGCAATGGACTCCGCAAATTATGCAGCGTGTCCTGCTGAGTGCAGTTCATTTCCTGTAACCAGCCTTTGGGCTAATTTAAAGTGCCTTAGACCTTCAAGAGGTCCCAAAGGGCTTCTCGATCCACACACAGCTATTACATTCCTTTTCTGTACACGAGGGCACTTGAGGATAGGAGACTCTGAAGGCTTGTTTCTCAAGAAAATGTCATGAAATGGCTTACTTTCAGCTGATTAACTCTGTCATTTCAGACTTAGACTGGAGATGCAGGAAAATTTGAGAGATGCAGGGCTCATGTGAGTCTGAACTTGAAGGTCTCTAGTGTAATCACTTGCTGAAATTATTCGTTGTGGTTTTTTATAGGTGAGTTTGTTAATATATGTTAAAGTATTTGCCGTTCCCCAAGGTGCCTTCTGTTTTCAGGTAGTTAAATTATTTTGTGAGGGGCAGCCTGTTACAGAACCACGTTCCGTGCCATACAGAAACCACTTTATTAAAAGACAGCTGTTGTATTCAGAGGCACAAATTAAAATTTTCAAGGTATTGTTAGACTTAGCTTGAGAATCCAGGGTGGGGAGTGTGTGTTATCAGAATGAGCCACTGAAGAATTGTTAGCTTGCTCAGATATTAAAATGGAGATTTGTTTTATTTGCCAATCTTTTTTGTAGATCTGGACAATTCAGAGAAAAATGAAAAACTAAAATTCAGCATCATTGTGCGGCTTCCCCCGGTAATCCTGAATTATATTTTATTCTCTCCATAAGCCTTGGTATGAACCTCCTTCAGTTTCTTCTTGCAAAGGGAACATTTACTTATTTTGGGCTAAAGTCAATTGAATTGTTTCACTTTTCAGTCCTTTCCAAGAAATCCATCCATCTCCACCCCTGTCAGCCGTTCCCTGCCGCGCTGCCAGCAAAGTGCTTCTTCCTCTGGCTTTGTACTGCCTGGCACGGGATGCCTGAAACATTTAGCCATTTTCCCCTCTTAGGAAATCACAGGAATATTTACATCTGTGAGTCTGAGGGGAGGGAGAGGGGAAACATGTGCTTTTGGCAGTTAAACTGATAAGAAATTTAAATACAGGTGAGGTCAGAAGGTTCTGAGACTGCATTTCCTCCCTCTGTCGTTTCTACCACAGCAGGAAAACATTCCTAGGTTGAAGGAAGAACGAGAAACATGAGAGAAAGGGTGAGCCAGGCACTCCTTGTTTTTATGGGGAATATTAGCTCTCGGAGTCAGAAATACTATGAAAATATGAAATTCCACAGCAGTCTTCAGAGCCTCGGACTTCGCAAACTTCCTGACCCTGTGAGCCCGGGGCCAGCTTTCTGCTGTTTACATACCTTGAACACTTGTATATCTGACACAGTCCTCCCGCGAAGGGATGTCCGCTGCCTTCTGGACCTAATCGTTCTCCTTTGTAACACCCTGTCCTCCTCACAGCTTACTAAAGCAGAGGCAAGGAGAGAAAACAAAGCATATTTTCCATGGCTAGATCTCTCTGGGGAAAGTCTCTGAACATTTAGTTTGGTCTCTAAATTTTATTTATTTATTTATTTTTTTGCCTCAAACTCTCAGGGAATTAAACTTTTCTGGGCAAGACATTGGCGAGAACATGCCTAAAACCCCTTGTTTCCTATCGAGACCTCACTTAGAGTTGCAGGTGCCCAGTTTTGAAGAGTAGCAGATGAACTCTGTTTCAGAAAAAGAATTTGGCAATATCGGTGTATAAACTACTTTCCTCAGGGTTGAATTGAAGGGGGTATTTATTCAAAATTCAGAAGCACACGTCATAGGCAATGGCTTTCTTCAAGGGTCATTAACCATAAAGGGCTTCTCTTTTAGACTAACCAGCTACTTTGGAATAATCCTTTTTAAATTATAAGTAGATATAAATTACACGTACTTGGTGCCGTATAAGCTACATTCTCCTCTCTATATTTTTTTCCATTCTTTTATTGTTATTATTGACTTAGTTTTTTTTAGAATAGTTTTAGGTTCACAGGAATATTGAGTGCAAGGTCCAGAGATTCCCCATCCACCCCCTGCCCCCACACATGCAGAGCCTCCTCTCTTCCCAACATCCCCCACCACAGCGGTCCATGTGTTACAACTGACAAACCTGCATGGACGCATCACAATCACCCAGAGTCCATAGTTAACAGTAGGGTTCACGCTCAGTGTTGTTCATTCTATGCATTTGGACAAATGTATAATGCAATGGATCCATCATTATAGTGTCATACAGAGTAGTTTCACTGCCCTAAAAATCCCGCTCTACGTATTTTTCAATTTGCGCAATAGCTTATTGGTCAGAAGATCTGTCGACTTTGGGATCATCCTATGAGTTCTAACATCATTTCCCGGAACCACGTGAAGCGACTGCTGGTGAACTATAAGAAACAGGTGAGTGTGCGAGCAAGCAAAGCCCCGCTAAATATTGTTGTTGGATCCTATTTGCCCATTTCAGCATATCCATATAGAACCAATTGTAGTTCTTAGCCCCTTTTTTAAGTTTGTGCTTGTTTTGGAAAATCAGCTAATACCAGAAGTGGTTTCCCTTTTAGCCCCAGAGTTCTATGATTGACAAGTCGCCAGGCAGCGTGGAGTTCCTGCCCCTGAACTACTTCATTGAAATACTGACAGATATAGAATCTTCCAATCAAGGTAATTTCACTCATCTGTCCTCAGGGCTTTCCTGCTTTTCTCTTGACACGTCAGTCCCTATGCACTTCTGTGTACCCTTTTCCTTCTGGAATACCCCTTACTTCTAAGTAGTCCTTACTGCAGCTGGTTTTCATTAGTAACATACAATTTCATTCCTAGAGTAAATTACGAAAGGAATAATCACCTTGGAGGTTTTAAAAGGGTTTAAGAGATTCAAAACCCATTTGGTTGATGCGAATGACCTTTCTTGGGGCTAGGGTAGAACAAATTTTAACAACACATGTTCAGAGTAATGTGTTTTACTAAAATGTAAAATAATGACGCTTTCAATGAGCTGCAGGCACAATGTTGTTATAGAAGTTCCATGGGTGCGTAGTAACGCTTTCCTCCTTATTTTTCCAGCTCTGTATGCTTTTGAAGGACATGACAATGTGGATGCAAAGTTTGTAGAGGAAGCAGCGCTGAAACACACCACAATGCTTTTAGGCTTATGAAAGAGAAAATGCAGCTGTATCTGCTCTCAATATTGTCATCTCGCTCATTAGCTCGACTTCCGTCAAGAGTCCCTTACCAGTATTTAAAACTGGTAACCCAAATCAGAATAAACTGTTAAGCCATCTGAATTTCAGTTTGGTACTTGTTCAGACAGAACTAAACTGCTGTACGTTATCCTGGCCTTGCAAAGCAGACAAGCAGTCAGGTGCAGAGGAGTGACAGCAGCTTGAGAAGCATGCAGTGTCCTCAGCGATGACTTAGTGGCTTATCTTCCTAATGACTTCATAGGCCAAAAGTGAGTTCGTATTGCACTCTGGAATAAAATCATGCTTTGAAAAATGTAGAGAAGGGTGCTTAGAAAAAAAAAAAAACTCGATGTGTTGTTGAAGATAACACATGACAAGCAGAAAAATTATTTCCAGAAGAACTGTGGTTGGAAAGAGGATACTTTTCAAAGAACTGAATGTGGACTGGGTCAAACCTGCTCTTCCCAGTATAGAATAACTTGTAACATACAGCAGTGTGTACATAACGGCATCGAGAGTAGGATTTGTCTTTGTGATGGTTCAGATGGAACTGTACTTTAATACGTTGAAGTTTTTTGTATTTACAAAAGTTTGATTTAGTAATATCTTGACATTAAAAAAAAAAAAAGAATCACTAAAGGTTTTGGCCTGACTCTTTCGTTTTTTGAACATAGCCTCCTTTTTATTCCAGCCAAGAATGATGATTCCATGAGCAAGTTCCCTCAGAGGCCCCCGCGACACCTAACTAATTCTCCCACTTTTCTTTTTTCTTCCCTCTTTTATAGTGACTTCGCTCTGACCCCTAATGGCAGTCGCTTGCCTGGAGTCAGCTTGTGCCCTTCACTTTTCTCTTTTCACAGTTTCTCACAGTGAGCTTCTGAAATTGTCATGATTATAAACATCACTAGCTAGTATAATACTTCAGCTTCTCTTCTAAGGTCATATTTGTGTTCCCCAAATTGCCCTCTCCTACAGAATTTCCCTTTTTGGTCAAATATGTAGTCATCACAGAGGCTCAAAATCTCAGAGCCCTGGCAGCATGTTAGACTCTTTCCCTTGAGAAGATAATTAGTTTTCATTCCCTACCCTTGCATACTTACGTTGTTTCCGTGTCTTTCTGAAGCGTGAGTCATCTGACTTACATTGAGACTAGTCCTGTCCCTCCTCTGCTCCTAGCCCTTTGTTACAGGATAAGACCCAAACTCTTTGACATTCAGAGTTTCCTGAATCCGGCCTTACACAGTTCCCCGGACATGAACATGCTGTTCCAGCCAGGGCAGTTCCCTGGCCTTGAACAGCTTTTGTCTTCTTACTTCTGAGCCTGGCTTAGGCTATTTCCCCGGCCTGATGCCCCTCCCCACTTATTAAAATCTTATTTACATTTAAGGGCTGCCGGATAAACTGGTCCATCTGCCTGTGACACCCCCCCCCCCCCCCCCCCCCAGGACACAGTAGCACCTTCTGTGTTGGGATGGCCTGTGCACCAGTGGCACAGGCTGTAATACTTAAACATCCATCCCTTTGTGCTGAAGAGCTATATTTCCATTCTTATGTTGTCCCTTCAGGCATATTTTTTGGATCCCTAATGCAATTACTAATTCCTACAACACAGGAGCTGTGTTTAAGTGTGCAGTAGTATTTCTTTGTATTAACCACACACTGTTACTTATCACAGACACTTTGCGTTTTAATAACTTTATAAAACAACCAAGTTAGATTCAGGATTGACTTGTAGGCTGAGAATGAGATTAAATTTCCCTCTATTCTGGCAGGATGGGGGTTTGGAACAGATTTTGTTTCATTTAGCTAAATAAATAAATAAATAAATAATAAATAAATAAATAAAAGGAATGTGATTTCTCACTTCCAGAATTGTGACACAAAATCCATACCTGACACCAATATGAAATATGGCTTGAACATATCAATGAAGCAAAATCAGTTTTCAAATCCACTTGTGTATTCTCATACATGAGAAAATACAAAAAACAGAATTAGGAAAATATGCTTGGGTGAAATGCAATAAAATCAGAGTACCGAAGTAAGTGGAACTGGCCTCATTTTCAACTGTGCCACATGCACAGCTAATAAATGTTTTCTCTGGGATTTTTAAAAATCAGGAGTCAGAACTTAATCACAGGTTTATTTGTATATAGCATTATAAAAAACCTAGATTTATAAGAAAGATAAATAGGGCATAATTAGTTTTGCAGCAAAAGGATTCTTTACTTGAAAAAGAATGAGCATAATATTACTTTTAAAAGGACAAGCTTCCTTACTGCTTTTTACTTCATTTACATTTACCAACATGAACTTCAAATACAAGTACTTAATGAAGTGAATTATAACCCCTGTGATATTGGGATATTCTCCTTTTCAAACAGTCATTCTGTCTTTCTCTTTCAAGTAAGTATATTGAACAGTATTTGCTTTTTTCTTTTTTAATAAACAAAGGCCACACTGCCAATTTCTGTACTGCATTGAAAATTGATTTATTTTTCTTGCATTGTTATAGCATCTGGACTACTATGTATTTCTGAAACATAATAGATAGAGTGAAAAAGAAAGAAATGAATGATACAGATATATGCTTTGACATAATTGTAGGAAAATTCTATGTCCTACTTAACATCATGTAAAATATAGTAGCTGATGAGTGTAAAAGGAAGCCATGTTGTTCTCCGTTATTGATCGATTGCGGATACCGTATTTGTCTGTAATTTAGATCTATCATGCTGATATTTTCCAGCTGTGCATATGAGGAAGCCTGGTTAAAGTGTCTCCTTTAGAAGCCCAGATTAGTTTACATGCTCAGATTTCAATTGGCTTTATAACAGGTTTCCTTATGTGCCTCATATTAGCTCCCGGTTCACTGGGCTTGAAAGGAGCCAATGCGCCATATGGTTTGGGCAAAGGAAGAGTGGCCTCTGCCTCTGGGATGTAGGCATTTGGACGTGGCTCTGCAGTTGTGTAAACACCATTGGGCAGCTGGCGGTTATCTGCTACCAAGAACTCCTGCAAAGAATGATTTTTCCTTTTTAGTTTCCTGAAAACTGTAGTGAAGTCACTTCATCCTTAGGGCCCAGCAGACGCAGCTGGGTCTAAGCAGCCTTAGGCTGTGCTGGCTGATATTTCCCCAAAGGTACAGGAGGGTATGAGGGTGGAGTCACTAAACACACACACACACAGACAACACACACACACACACACACACACACACACGGTGTCTCATTGGAATGACCCGTGTTGCTCAAGCATCACTCTGTTCCTGGGGTTTAGGGTTTACCATAAACTGGTTAGTGGGGCCTAAATTTGCTGTATTCCAGCTTCAATATCTTTCATCAAGCACTAATTATTTCCACGTTTTTGAAAAAGGCTGAAGTAGGTCATTAGTGAGCAAATGTTACAAAGGAGGAAATAAGGAGTAAAGTAGAACCAGAGGAGAGAAGTGGTCAGCAGCTTGCTTTGAACCTCAGGGTCTTCAGGATTCTGCCTACGCTTCTGGAGAATAGAGGAATTTCTTATAGCATTAAAAAGAACTCTAAATAATGGAGACAGATAAATGACAGCTGGGACACCACAGGTAAAATCTGGATGCCCTAAAAAACAGTCAGGCACTGTGGGAATTACAAATCCGACCCTATTTTCAGATATTCCTAGTACGTGTTTGGAAGGCATGTGTTCTTGGGTTAGGGAGTGAATAACGATCCTTTGGGGGATATCTACTTGATAGTCTGAGAGTGAGTTGTACGTCCCCAGGAAGTAGTCTCCTTAGAAAGATGCCCAGTTCCATTGTAAGAATACTCGAAGGTCACGGGAGTAGGCAGGACTGGGCACCTGATGTGTGGGTGCAGTCAGCGAGAGAGACCTAGACTGAGGACAGTGGCATGAGAAGAAAGCTGTGACCTTGAGGCCTATGATGCAGACCAAGGGCAGAGTCTGCAGAAGACTGTGACAACTGGATGATGTTAGAGGTCTCACAGTGTGCTGTGGGAGCCCTGGTAGCTAGACGTGGGAGAATAAGGTGTGGTCTGAGCAGGGGTGTAAGGACAGAGACTACAGACCTATGGATAAAACCAGTGCCAGCCTGGCCACCGTCCTGCCAATGGGAGTCCATGGCTTTCAGCCACACAGGCCACAATGTAAGACTGCAGGGTGGGACCTGGTGTTCAATGAGTGTTTTTTGGAGAATATTATGGCACTCTGGACTATGCTTTTGACTTGCCTACAGCCTGTCTTAAGCAAAACTCCTTTCTAATGATTGTCAGAACTAGGTTTGTGGTACAGTGGGAAGTTTTTCATATATTTTGGGAGGACTGAAATCCCTGCAAACGGCCCTTCCTGGCATACTTTGCCAATGTGATGTGGAAGACAAAGCTTACCCGAGACTTTTCAGTGATGGCCAAGGCATACATTTCTTCATCTCGAAGTACCTTCAACCATTCCCTCTCAATGTCTTTATTGAGTGGCAGACCCTTTTCTATCCTGGAATTGCAAGAGAAGATGAAGTCTTCTTTCTCCCTGACTTCCTTTTGGAGTTCAATGGCCAGGGCTTGTTTCATGGACAGCTCAGCAACAAGAGCCATCATTTGTTTCGTAGCGTCTTTGATCTTTTTCCGGTAGCCGTTCATCTAGAATGAAAGAGCCCAAGGCTTAGACTACCTACATTCTGTGGAGAGTTAAGAAAATGGCGGACTAAGGGCTGTCTAGGGTGATGGGGGCATTCTCTCAAGGAAGGAGAGTTTAAGTGGGAATTCAGAGAAAATAAGAATTAGAGGAGATCCCAGAGATTGAGCCCAATACCCTGGCTGTGTAAATAAGGATAGAATGGATAAGAAACAGGTCTGTTCATCTAGTTACTAGAGTTCCAGGTGGATAGCATTGAGGGAAATAGTCTCTTTCTTTTTAAGAGGTGATAAGGAGAAGGGGACAGGGTATTCTGGATGTCTAAGTTCTGACCTAATTTTGCCATGTTTTTAGTTTGTCACTCATCCACTGGAGAAAAATCTGGTAGAACAAAAACTTTATTTAAAAATTACTCATTTCTTATACAAAGTAATCAGCAGAGGTCCTGTATCTGAAATGATTTTTAATGGAAAATACCATCCCTCATTGAGGTTGCATTATTGATCATAATTCCTGGGATGTATCGTTATTAGGTCATAAGACAGCATGAGCTGAACCTGGGGAAAATCTGGCCAATAATTTGAAATGAAATGTTCCTTGTTCCAGGTGTATGTTTACCGTTTCATATCAGCTAGTTATCATCAAAGAATTAAAAGATAGGACTAAATGGAACATAGGCACCAAGCACAATTAAAACAATGTTTGTCGAATGAAAAGAGTTAATTCTATTCTATTCTATTTTAATCCTCCAATCCTTTGAACCAGGGTGCACTGAGACATGAATATGAGCTTCCAAAAACTACACCTGATCTTGAAACACTTTCTTCTCATACTAGAACATACACTGGTCTATCTGTATATTTGCGTAGAAAAATGTTGCTGCCAGTGATTTACCTTTCTCTGAAAATATAATGACTGATTATTATATACACGCTGTCTCTTTAAAGGAATAAGGAATATACATTTTAAAAACTGTTCTACACCACAGTAATTTTTAGGAAGCTAAAGCCTCAGTGGCGAGTCATTATCTTAAATTTCATTAATTCATCAGTTAAGGGACACTTGAATATTGTGTGTATGTGTGTGTAACTAGCCAACCTCATTTTCTCCTCCAGAGAAGGATGGTATTATTCTGGGCTTCTGGGCTGCTCTAAGTCTCTGGCTGGGATGCCCCCCCCCACCACTTTTTTTTTGTTTTTTTAAAGGAAGGGGGGACTGGAAGAGGGAGAGAAAGAATCTTAAGCAGGCGCAATGCCCAGCGAGGAGCCCAATGTGGGGAATGGGGCTTAGTCTCACAACTCTGAGATCATGACCTGACCCAAAATCAAGAGTTAAGATGCTTAACCAACTGAACCACCTAGGCACTCTGGGACTTCCCATTTTCTGTTCATTTGGGAAACTTGGAAGAGGAGCCATAAGCTATCTAGGAAAGGTGAGAGACTTGAGATATGCATTCTCGTTGAGCCCCCACAAGGGACTGGCCACTTCTCAACTATTGAATGCTTACAATTTAAGCTCATATCACACCCATTTCACAGATTAGGAAATTTAGTTTTAAGGTCATTTGTGTATCCTTCTCAAGGTCACTCACTAGTATTGGTAAATCACAGACCTGGGATCTGAACTGTTCTACCTTCTAGTTCTGCCTACTATGAAGAGATCATAATTTTAAATGAAAAAAAAAAAAAAGCCAGGGAGAGAGCACCAAAGGTGGGGAAAGGCGAGTTGGTGGGGGTGGGGGGGAGATAAATCACTAGGCTGACTCCTCCGAAGGAACCCTCCCAGGCGGCAATCGCCGCCATTTGCATTTCCATAGCATTACAGTTAACTTCCTGACAGACTCTGCCAACAGCTTCAACAAGCCAGCCCTCAGTGAAAATGGACTTCCCCTAAAGAAAGGGAAATTCATTTTGCAAAAGGAAGGGAGGCAACATTTAGAGAAACATCGGACGTGCTAATTCAGGCAAAGTTTGTGAGACTAAAGAAGTCTTAACATTTCTTATTTTCTGAAGTAAAGTTGTGAATTGCACACGAGCCCCAGGACTGAGGGATCAGTTCTCTGGCGGAAGTCCTCAGAGCAGTCCTGTAAAAGCCTAATAAAAACAGCAAAGGAGGCTTGAGATTTACAATGATTCTCTGTTTCTTCAGTACACCAGAACTGTTTCTGACTGGGACTGACTGTTCACCCATTCCACACATTGTTTTCTTGAGTTTAGTGCTCTCTAGGCATTGGGGAAATTAAGGAGAATGAGGAGCCGGGGCGCCTGGGTGGCTCAGTCAGCTAAGCATCAGACTTCTGGGTTTGGCTCAGGTCATGATCTCAGAGTCATGAGATTGAGCCCTGTGCGGGGGTCTGCGCTTAGCGGGGAGTCTGCTGGAGAGTCTCTCCCTTTCCATCTGCCTCTCTCCAACCCCCCACCCCCAGGTTCATGTGCAAGCATGTGCTCCCTCTAAAATAAATTAATAAAACCTTTTTTTAAAAAAAAAGCACGAGAAATAGTCACTGTCCCCAGGAGCCCACCATCATGGGTGCGGGTGTTACCATGGTCTATTTTTTTACCTGTCTTCCAACACTAGGTGTGGACCCTGTGTCCCTTCCTCTTTATTTCTGTGCTCTCTCATGAGGAGAGCACATAGTAGGCTCAGTAACTATGGCTGACTAAAATCCCTGTGCTGTCAGGGGGAGGCTCCTGGGGGCCAGAAGGTCAGGTGAGCGGGGGGTCCTCTGACTGCCCTGTGGTGCGAGGCCCTGCCTCACCTAAATCACCGAGCACCCTCCTTCAGGCCACCCCTTCCAGTGCCGCTCTAGCAGTCCTAGCCTGACCAGGTAGCTTTGAATCAGCAGTCCTCATATTTTAAACGTATGAGATTAGGAAGCTCTACGTTACTGGTGTTGCCTTGCTAGTGGGGCCTGGCAGTGGCTCCACCCCAAGGACTACTAGGCATGGGTGTTGTGGGATTGCTGTTCTCTTGTAATGGTCCCTGTCCATTTCTGGGTTCTGGCTGAGTTCTGGATTAGGCCCGTTTTCATGCAGACCGCTGGATAAGTGAGGCCCTCTAATCACAAGGAACTAGAAAAGATTTAACTTAGCACATAAAATATAAGTGTAGTCATTGTCATATTTTGAGTAGGAGCCCTGTTAATTGAAACTTGTAAACTGTCATTGGAAAGCTTAAGTTTGCCCAGTATCAAGTGAATATGCATTCAGGGAACAAGACTGAAACCTACATTTTCTAAGATTCATCTTTACATCTTTAATTTTACATCTTTATGTGTCTCTAGTCATAAAGCCTAATCTCTCCAGTGCTTCTCTCGATAAATAAAGCAGTCTGCAGAAAATGAAAGGAGTACAGGCAGAGGGACAAGGCAGGGTCTTGGGCAGACCTTCTTGGCTAAGAGAAGTGTGTCCTGCTTGTAGGCCTGAGTTTTGCTGCAGAGCCTGTCCGTGAGCCGGGACACCTGTTCATAGATGAACTCCTTTTCCAGTAACTTCTCCTCCTTCTTGGCTAGCTGTAGTTCCAGCTACAGTTGGGAACGATTTCAATAAAAAGGAAAAAAAGTCATGCAAGTCAAAATCTTAATTAGAGCACTATTTTCCCCCTTAATGAAGAGAGATTGCTTTTAAACAGGTGACAAGATAGCTCTAGGAAAGTCGTTAGCATGGGGCTAAGTCGACACTTCCCTTGCCCCAACCCCCTCCAGACAGCTCTGGGAATTCTTCCTCTCCATGGCAGTGGGTGGCCCTCTCAGCTCCACCCAGTTTCCATGTTGCCATTCCTCTGATACGCACCCATAGCAAGACAAATTAATCCACTGAAGATGCCAAAATTGTCCCTTTGGGCTATGAGACAAAAGTGGGCATCTTGAAACCACTCAGATTTTACTTCTTTCTGGCAAGTATTAGAAACAAGCTTAGGTTTTGTTACTGGATCACGATGAAAGGACTAAACTAGAGGCTAGAATAGTGAGGGATGGGGGATAAATCTGTCTGCATAGGATGAAACAGCACCACAGATATCTGTGACACTGATCAACAAGGGGCTAACAGACACTATTAGAAGAAAGAATGCTTACTTACCGTGTCTAATTTTTTGATCATTTCTTCTGGGGTCATATCTTTCCCTGGAATGAAGCGGATTCTGTTCTCACCCTCAGGATTTATAAATTGTTTCTCCAGGTCTTTTATTCTGTCTGTACACTGTGAAAACTATTAAACAAGAAGGAAACATTAACTTCAAAACTACCTCTGTTGCTCAGTAAATTTTAAAACCACATAGCCCAGGGTCTTTATAGTCTTTTGGTAGGATCCATCCAGGGAAAGGTGAAAGAGAATACTTAATACCGCATCAGCAGGGATCTGGGTTGAACAATAAGCTTGCTCACCCATGGTACCATGAGGATAATGCTTGTAACTGTTCTTTGAAGCAAGGCAGTGAGTTCTGAGTCATCAAAGAAAGAGCTGACTTTACAACCAGTCCTTTGTGTTATACCTATGGGATGCTGTGTGTTTGCAGAGCTCCAACTATACAGACCTGACCTCTTTATTTTAGGTTGTTACAGAGGCCGAAGTAGACAACAAACAAGGCAGACAACATACTAGACGCCAGCTTAAAACCCTTTGTTGGCAATAGGTTTAATGGTTTCCCAAAGAATAAAGTTCTTAATTATTAGGTCGGTACAGCGTATAGGTCTGTGAGGAACAGACTGAACTATTTATATCTTTTTTGCTAACCACCTAATATAATGTTTCATATTTCAACTATACTTGTTGAATCAACAAGACTTTGGAGGTAGATGAAGAAATATGGCAACTCCCAAGTAGGAGTGGCAGTCACACTTAGTTTCGTTTAACAGGGAGAGATGTGGAACACAGTGAAAACTAAGAGTCATTGTTTTCTCTTTCTTTCTTTCTTTTTTTTTTTTAAGATTTTTTAAAATTTATTTGACACAGAGAGAGAGAGAGCATGAGCACAAGCAGGGGGAGTGGCAGGCAAAGGGAGAAGCAGGCAGAAGCAGGCTCCTTGCTGAGCAGAGAGCCCGATGCGGGGCTCGATCCCAGGACCCTGGGATCATGACCTGAGCCAAAGGCAGATGCTTAACTGGCTGAGCCATCCAGGCACCCCCAAGAATCATCATTTTCAGCTTTTCTACTGAAAACCTGTAGAATTGTAGGCAAATCATTTATCTTCTCTAAACCTTAGTTGCCTCAACTGTCAAATGGGAAGATAAGACCCAATCCAATGGGGTTGATTCATTAAATAACATATCTCAAGTACTTTACAAGGTGTTCCAGAGTGACACGGGTAGAATTTAATTTTTAATTCATGTATTCACCTCCTCCTCACAAAAAGAATTTTAAATAGTGACAGAAATAATTTCTTTTTTTTTCCTTTTTCTCCCTCTCTCTCAACATTCCTTAATTGACCTTAATATGGAGTTAAAGTATCCATATATACATAACCAAGCATAAATACATAATTATTCCATTTATTATTAACAATGCTTAATGTTTCTGTTTCTTAATTAGGAAATTAAAGAACAAAAATATGGTGCTTGCTTATCAAAATAGTACCTCGATTGGTCTTATTTCCCCATGGGTCTTTGAGGAAAAACTGTTTACTTTTTCTTTTTTTTTAAAGCTTTTATTTAAATTCCAGTTAGTTAACACACAGTGCAATGTCAGTTTCAGGTGTAGAATTTGGTGATTCACACTTACATACAACACCCAGTGCTCATCACAAGCACCCTCCTTAATCCCCATGTTTACTTTTTCTATATAAAATAGTGTTGTGTCCTAAAATAGTTCACGTGACTTCCAAGATCCCTAAAAAGGAGCTATTATTATAAGCACCAGGAAAATATGACTCATGATAATCCTTGGATTAGATTGTTAGACAATTAAAAACTGTTTCAAACAACTGAGAAAATACATAACCTTAAGAGAATTCTGGAAATGATGCAAAAAATGGGAAGACTTTAAAAAAAACAAACAAACAAACACAAAACGCTGCATCTGTAACAAATAACAGGATCCAAGAGGGCAAGGCAGGGTACAAAAATGATTTGCCTAAGGCTCGCAATTTTAGATCATGTCCTTCAAAGGTCCTATGTGATTTGTGCTGAGTAGACAAATAATTAAGTACAGTTTGAAGACTAATGGGAAACTTTCTATTCAACAGTTCTTAAGCTTAGAACTAACTGTGGCAGAACAGGTACCTGATTAACACATAACCCATATGTCTCAATTCATAGGCAGAATGGAAAAGGCTCATATCAGGCATAAATGTTTAAATATTTTCCTCTTGGGTCAACTGAATTCATATTCACACCAGATAATGGTTTTGTATAATGAAATGCCAAGTGCATATATTTTAAGAACAATGAATTTCATCCATTGACTAGAAGTATTGATTTGCAATGAACACACATAAAATGCTTACTAGAGAGAGAATTTTTCTGTTGTGAATCTTACTGAATTTAAAGTTCTTTTGTTCTGCTGGGCATCTTGATAGATTAGTATGGGCAAAGATGGCCTGAGGCTGTGTTTTGAGAAGGAGCTGGAGGGAGATGAATTATTCTGTAAAATTGAGACAAGTGTGGGGTGACTGGGGGACAATCTGGGGAGGTGAGGCTGTGGAGAGAAGAGGTTGAGAGGTGGAAAGACAGGCCGGTGAAATGGAGCTAGGCTAGGATGCTGCATGGGCTAACACGCCTGGGGATGGTACCAGTGATGGGAAGACCCCGCAGATCTTTGCAGGGCATGGATGTCTGATACTGAATTTGAAGTTCTTCACATTTCTGTAATGTACAACCATCACGCTGTTGCCCCAAACCTTCAATTAGTTCACAAATGTCTTGCAGGAATGGTTTTGTGTCGGTAGGCTGAAGTAGGAGCAAGTCCTGAATTCTGCACTGACATGGCATAGAAGTGAACCAGGTGGTGTGTGTGCCAGCTGATGAGGGGATCCCCAAATGAACCACTCACTAGTAGTGGGAGTCAGAGCCACCGGAATCCTGGGGAGGCTATCTTGGAGGCCTGAGGGACGCCTATTGGGGTTCTAGCAAATCCATCTACATCGAGCTACACTTATGGAAAAAGCAAATAGGAGAACTTAAGGCTAAAAAAACAAACACTAGAATCAGAACCTTGGCACATTTGTGCACAATGAAAGATCCCATCATTGATATAGCATTCACGCCTTCAAATGGCATAAAATGTGAAGGTGGACCCATCATCCAGTTCCGCAAAGTCATGTGAATCCCCATGACATGATTAAATAAAAACAAAAACAAAAACAGGACCCAAGACTGTCCACAGAATAAGCTAACAAAAACCATTTACTTACACACCTTGAAAAAAACTGGAAGGATCTCTTCCAGATTTTTGACCATTTTAACAGTGATTATATCTTGGGAATAGAGGGTTTTTTTTTTTAATTTTTGTGTTTTTTTCAAAACTTCATTGACTGAACATGTTTTAATTTTATCATCAGAAAAGACCTAAAAACAAACCCGACATTTTAGAAAACATATAATAGGTTAAAATTTGTTCCTCCTACATTGAGTCAATGGAAAAAAAGTGTAAGCCACAAATTTTTTAATTTTTTTCTTCTATTTTCACTAAGGAAAAAAAATACAATTATTGCATATGAAGAAAGTAGCTTTATATTCATTATTTATGTACATATGTATGTATTTATTTATTCCTTCATGTTTAAATTGTTTGGTTTTATTCCACTTTTAAAAACACTGTGTTAGAGACCAGGCTATCAAATGATGGGGAAACTACAGGGATTAATAAGAAGTCTAATTATATGTGATTATCAATTAACAAACAACAATCTCAGCTTCAGAAGGCAGGAGTTCTAAAAATGAGAGAGCAAGGTGATCTCTAAGATCTTTCAAGCAAGCATCAAAAACGTAGTTATGCTGGCAGCAGTGAAAGCCTGGATTCCTTAAATTTTGAGCTATGAGGAAGCTAGAGTTGAGATTTGGGAGGGTCTGAATTCCAAGGAAGGCAGAAAATGCTTTGTGGGGGAAAAAAAAATCTGTAGCCTGGATGCCTGAGGCATAAATTCCACCCTGGTGCAGTGATTTTTTTTTTTTAATAGTTATTTATCTATTTGAGAGAGAGAGAGGGTAGGGAGGGGCAGAGGGAGAGAATCTTAAGTACACTCCCCACTAAGCAGGGAGCCCCACGTGGAGCTCGAGCTCATGACCTTGAAATCATGACCTGAGCCGAAATCAAGAGTCCAACGCTCAACTGACTGAGCCACCCAGGTGCCCTGGAGCAGTGGCACTTTTAAAGAAGACATCTGACTCATGGGTTTGTACAGGAACCAGGAGGGACATGGCTTAATTTACATGTAAGAATATGATCTTCCAACCAATAAAGGAGGTGGGGGGGAAAGCAAATGGCCCCAGTAAGTGTCTGATGAACATTTTCCCCACCTGAATTTGGAGCACTGCTAAGTCAGCATCCAGGGCCCTCTTGGCTGGCAGTAATTTCTGGGTCACATGAATCTGTCTTTGTTTCTCAGCAATCTTCAGTTTCAGGAACCGGATCTTTTCTTCCAGAACATGTATTTCAATTTCTCCATTTAGTTTCATCTTCTCTTGGATACTTATTTTTTCATAAGAGGTGTACACTTCCTCTTCCCGGTCTATCAGCTGAACACCACTATGGCCAAAAGGAGAGGCAGAGGCTAAGAGGGTGTTGAGACCACTTATTTTTACTAGTCATGGTGATTCCCTCTGGATCTGGACACAAAATACACATCAACATTACATAATTCCAAAATATAATAGATATTTACTGTCAGCTTTCTAGTTAAACTGCACACTTTCCATTTTCCTGGGGATAGAAGAGGGAGGGCTGGTTAGCATCTCGACTCTGAGCTGATCATGCAGTTGTCTGGTCACAGTTATCTCTGCAAGTCCCAAAGCTTTTCCTAGGGTGGGAAAAAATGTCATTCCCCAGGCATGAGCAAAGTGATCCCATAATCTGATTTTCTGCAGACCCTCTTTTTGTGCCAGACTTGCCAACCGAGGTCTGGCCAGAGGTCCCCAGGCAGGGGGCCAGGGAATGTGTCTCAGCAGTGATTCTATGTAACTTGCCAGGCCCATTAGGTTCTTTTTAGCGTTGAATATTTTTGATGCAAATTTCCCCATAAACAGACAAAGTTCTGTCCTTTATAATCATGCCAGGGGGAAGACCCCTCCATGTGAGGAGAATATGAGAAAGAAACAAAGTAAGAATTTTCCAATTCCAGCCCTACAGATCTGACCAGGGCCTGGGAACACACTGCCTAAATAATTTGTTTTGTGCCGGGAGCCAAATAAGAGGACTTTTTTTTCTCTTTTTTCCCAGAGAAAACACCTGCCAGTAGTTTGAAAAAGTAGTGTTCTTTGCACCCTGAAGTTCTTCCCACACTCTGCATATCCATTATCCCGGAGTTCATCTTTAATTGCTTTTTATCTCTTTCTCTCTCTCCTCCCTTAAAACATGTGCACACATAGTTGCATTTGCTTAATCTTTACATTTCATCTCATTTGCTGTTTATTGGCTCTTATGATCCTCTCATTTCTCTTGACAACAGAAGCTACAAGCAACGCTTTACCCCCTTTTTGTGCTTTCAGGGTCCAAAGCTTAGCACATAGCTTTAGATGAAGCAGCCCACAATCAAAGCCACAATGAAGAAAAAGATCTGATACCAGGCATAATTACTACAGGACCCTACAATTTCGCATACCAGATTTCTCTAGCACAAGCAGCTTGGGAAAACTGCTACAGTAGTAATTGATTAATGACATAATTGTAGCCTGGAAGAAACAGTGCTCTTCTGAGAGGCCCTACTTGCTGAGAAAATGAGCTGGGAGAATGGCTTAATAAATATCATACTAAGACCAAATCTGTGGCAAAAGTAGATACAAGATCCAAAGATTTATTTATGTCAATTATACTGATATAACTTGATGATATCAGAGGCAACCTGAATGGTAGCCTGGGAAAGAACTTTGATATTTAAGCAAGCAACTGAAACCCTACTTTTGCCTGTCTCTTTTAAAAGAAGTTTCTTATTTTCAGGCAAAACGCACAGCTCATCTCCCCACCCCCACCCCCACCCCCACCCCCCGACTGGTCCCATGCCCCAGCAAAAGGCTAATGAAACCTGAATGTCAAATGCCCCTCACGACCCACTGTCAAGACTCGAGAGAAGAAGGGGCAACATTTTTACATCAGGTCTCTGGTGTTTTGTTTCTCACGTTAGGTTCCTGGTTTTCACCTTTCATTTCGAAGCTTAACAGCTTTCTCGTATCTCTTGCGAAGGTGCACTATCTCCTCTTCAATCGATGTGATCATATTGGCAAGTCTGTCAATGTTATCTAACTGGGCTTCCTTCTTCTCCTTCATTTCCTGAAGTTTTGCTACAATTTTGCACACGTCATTTTGCATGCTTTCTCGAATAGTAACATTGTTGGCATGTTTCAGCATGGAATTTTGTAACTTTCTTTAAAAACAATGGGGAAATGGGTAAGATTATAATTTTCTTTAGTTACTTCAGAAATAACGAAGACTTCTGAAACTACCCAAGTAGCTCTCACTTCAGCATGTCCCTTGCAATGACAATAGTAGTACAGTAGTCCCCCTGCCTCAGCCAGTTTCGCTTTCTAAAGCCTCATGTGCCCCCGGGGCATCCGTTCCACCTGACCGACTGCTCCTCCTTCCCACTCCCGGGAGGTCAATAGCAGCCAAACCCTACGTACATACGTCACAAGTCACAAACCCACCTGCCTGTTTCTCCTCACTTCGCCTCAAGGCGTAGGCGTTCTGTCACCTCACATCATCACAAGAAGAAGGGTGAGTACAGTACAATAAGATATATTGAGGGACAGGAAGAGAGCCTCCATTTACATAACTTTCACTACAGTGTGGTGGACCCTCGAACAACGCAGTCTTGAACTGTGTCGGTCCACTTATATGTGATTTTTTTTTTATAAGTACCTCACAGTACTGTAAATGTATTTTCTCTTTTTTGTGATTTTCTTAACATTTTCTTTTCTCCAGCTTACCGTATTATAAGAATACAGTTTACAATATGTATAATATGCAAAATATTTGTTAATCAACTGTTCGTGTGATTGGTAAGGCGTCTGGTCAACAGTAAGTTATAAATAGTTAAGTGGTGTGCAGGGATTGTCTCCCATAACCCCTGTGTTGGTTCAAGGTCAACTGTGTATTGCTATAATTGTTCTATTTTATTAGTATTGTTTCTCTTACTGTGCCTAATTTATAAATTAAGCTTTATCATAGGTATGTATGTATAGGAAAAAAACCATAAAATATATAGGGTTCAGTACTATCTGCGGTTTCAGGCTTCCACTGGTGGTCTTGGAACGTATCCCTTGCAGATAAGGGGGACTACTGCAGTAATACTGATACTCATCATATAATAGTCTTCAGGAGTTCCTGTAATCTTCCCAGGCCTCAGATTCCCCATGCCTCTGGGTTAGAACATCTATCCTTTTGTGCCCCAAGCCTTTGCTGCCCCACTTTGTCCAATCAAGAGACTCTAGTAATTCATTTACTGCTCTGTTGTCCCCATGAGGCTGTCCTCTTTTGAGGGCAGAGATGGTTATATCTGATAATGTCCATTGGACCTAAAGTGGTGCCTGACTTAATACAGCATCACAATAAATGCCGAATGAATGCAGGGCCTTTATTAGTGATATTTTACTTTCATGTAGGATGAGAATCTGATGAGGAAATTAGATTTTCCTACTCTTACCAATCCCCTCCCCCATCCCTACCCCTCTGCTACCTCACACACAAGAGTCCGTTTTGTACAGCTTTATAAAAGGAAACTGGGCAATAATGGCCAGCAGGAAAAGTTCAGGTTGTAGAAACTCAGTAGATCGGGGACTAAATGTAAGTGAAAGAGTCTAATAGATCTTATCACATCATAAATAATAAATTTAATAAACAATAATTTACCAGATGCTTCTGAGTATGTTTACATGGGTTAATTCATTTCGTGATAAAAAGTCCTATAAAATAAGGACTTTTTTTTTTTTAAGATTTTATTGATTTGAGAGAGAGAGAGAGAGACCACGAGCAGGGGGAGGGGCAGAGGGAGGGGGACAAGCAGACTCCCTGCTGAGCACAGAGCATGGAGTCTCACCCAGGGCCCAATCCCAGGACCCTGAGATCATGACCTGTGCCAAAGTCGGACACTTAACTGAGTGAGCCACCCAGGTGCCCCAAATAAGGACTATTTTTATAGGTAAGAAAAGTGAGCCCAGGAAAGTAAGGTAGCTTGCCCAAGGTCATGCAGCTAGTACTACAGGGCTGGGGTTAGAGTCTAGAAAGCTACCTCTCTTAACCACTGTGCTATACTGTCTCCTATGAGCCCATTAGATGCTTCAAATCTATAACCAGGGGATGCTGATTAATAAACATTTGATTGTCTTCAAATTTTAAATGCAAATTATCAAATTTGTGCTTTTCTTTCTAACTCAGTAAATGAAAATACATAATATATAAACACAGTTTTTTTTTTAAAAGATTTTATTTATTTATTTATTTGACAGAGAGATAGAGACAGCCAGCGAGAGAGGGAACACAAGCAGGGGGAGTGGGGGAGGAAGAAGCAGGCTCATGGCGGAAGAGCCTGATGTGGGGCTCGATCCCATAACGCGGGATCACGCCCTGAGCCGAAGGCAGATGCTTAACCGCTGTGCCACCCAGGCGCCCCTAAACACAGTTTTTTGTTCACTTAAAAATATAGGTATCAATCAGTGGAAGTATACAGATTCACATTCAGATGTTTAGATTGTCATCTTTTGTTTAAAGATTTTATTTGTCAGAGAGAGAGAGAGAGAGAGCGAGAGCATGAGTGCACGCATGTCCCTAAATTGTCATTTGTAAAGCACCTTTGAGCAAGGACTCTTCTATAGCTTTGTAAGACTATTATTTTCTGGGATGCCTGGCTGGCTCTGTCAGTTAAGGGTCTGCCTTCAGCTCAGGTCATGATCTCAGGGTCCTGGGATCGAGTCCCGCATTGGGCTCCCTGCTGAGCAGGGAGTCTGCTTCTCCCTCTCCCTCTGCTCCTACCCCCAACTTGTGCGTGCTCCCTCCCCCCTCTCTCTCTCATAAATAAATAAATAATCTTAAAAAATAAGACTGTTGGGGCGCCTGGGTAGCGCAGTCGTTAAGCGTCTGCCTTCTGCTCAGTGTGATCCCGGCGTTCCAGGATTGAGTCCCACATCGGGCTCCTCCGCTGGAAGCCTGCTTCTTCCTCTCCCACTCCCCCTGCTTGTGTTCCCTCTCTCTCTGGCTGTCTCTCTGTCACATAAATAAATAAAATCTTTAAAAAAAAAATAAGACTATTATTTTCTACTTTACCATTCCCAGGGTATTTTAGAGTTCAGTGAATCAGAAGAGAAACTTTTGAAAAGACAGTGGTTATTATTACACTTACCTTTCTTGAGTAACCACACTATTTCTTAAAATTTCCAGTTCATTTAATGACATTTTATGTCTTTCTTTTATTTCATTTACTTTCTGGTGAGCTTTGTGAAATAAGTTAACAAATTTGTTTCTTTCATTGCGGATAGTGTCATATAGTTTAGCAAACTCTTTGAGTCTGTGAAAACACAAGTGTTTTTGAAACTTGTGAAATAAAACACATTTTCCCCCCACCTGTAATTAGATAAATCATCATGTAATTCTCTTACCTCCGATGAATTTCACGTTTTTTCTTCTTGTGTATTCTGATTTCCAGATTCTTTGCTTTGATCTCCTTAACACTGTTGGTATATTTTTGCTGAAAATGAAAGTTATGTGTGAAATTAAAAACACAAAAAAAACCCCCATCACCATCAACATATGAATAATCCCAGCTGCACCCTATCTCATTCCTGTCCTATCTTAGCTGGCTGAGTTGTGCAGTTTGGCGGGGGGCGGGGGGGACTGTAAGGGAGAGCCCTGAAAATTGACCGGCCAGCTGAACTGAATTACTTAAGGACAAGAAGGAATGAGAGAAAAGAGAAAGAAAAGAGCCTGTACAGTTTGGCTTTGAGGAAAAGTTTGGGGAACTTTTGGGAGAGCCTAAGAGTGAATGTGGACGGCACAGATGGGCTGGGTAAGTGAGGAGGCTGTGGAGGATAGCTGAGGGAAGAGGATTTGTAGTTAGTTTTGACAGATGTTACAGATGGAACCCTTTGTGGTATTTTGTGAGATTCTGAAGCCATGATTTTAAGGTGCTTTTCTGAGAAGAAATGCTACCCCGTGTAAATGCTTGCTCAGAACAAGGTTTGCCCTCAGAAACAGCCAACATCTGGGGCACCTGGGTGGCTCAGCTGGTTAATAGTCTGACTCTTGATTTTGGTTCAGGTCATGATCTCAGGGTTGTGGGATAGAGCCCCATGTTGGGCTCTGTGTTCAGTGCTGAGTCTGCTTGTCTCTCTCCCTCTCCCTCTCCCTTTCTCTCTCTCTCAAATAAATAAAATCTTTAAAAAAAAGAAACAGCCAACATCTGGGTCACATGGTAAATCTCGGTATTCTCTTTTAGTAATATGTCATATCATATTCATTTTTAACAGGAAACCTCTGAACATAATCCTTTCATGGAATAAAATGATTTTAATGTTAGAGTTTAGCTAGCATGACAGCAGAGTCGTTTTTGCCATTGGTTTCATTGTTCTTGTGGTTTGGGCCATTGCACCGGGTCAACTCTGGTACTTTGTTGGGAGCCCAGTAAAATCATGGATGGAGCAGTAACGAAGGACATCCTAGCATTGGTTTAAATAATAATGCTGGCTTGATGAACTTGGAAGGGAGAGCAGTCTAACGCTACCGCTCTTGACTTGTTCTTGGACAAACCATAGTGGCATGTGAGTTGGTGGGGAATCCGAGAGATCTGTGGCCTGTGCAGCTGTCAGCCCTGTCCCCAGGAGTTACCTGCCTTATTCTTACTGAAGTTGTCATGTGCTCAAATCCTCTGCTCATTGTCATTGACCTGGTTTGTTTTTCCTCTAGATTGCTGACTCTTGCTAATTTAACCCAGAAGCCATTTTTTCGGTATATGATTGAGTCTTGTTTGGGGAAACTGTATAGTCAAGCTGAAAGGATACAATTACAGCTTTCTAACAGATGCTGTGTAAAATTGAGGATCTCCTGAACTCTTACAGTAATTAATGGATGATTACAAAAATGCAGTTACCTGAGCTTTCAGGAAATCCTTGGATTTTTGCTCCTTCTCATCAATTTTGATTTGAGTCATATGGACAAGGTTGAAGACAAGCTCCCGCATGTTTTCTTGCACCTTTAAAAGCTTGTTTTCTTCTGCAAGTTGTTGTTCCACTAACTTGGACTCAGCTTCTGATAAGATTTTCTTTTTGAAAAACACAACATATTAGGACTTATTTGAAGAAAGACACTAGGGCCAGTATCTTAGCAATTTTTATTTCCCATGTAGAATTTATTTTACTAGGACGTAAAACAAAGTAACTTGACTGCCTTAGATCCAAGTATTTTATCTTATAAAAGAATGTGCAAATATGATTACATGTTTAATGGGATACAAGTTTTTCTTAATTAGACTGTATTTTCAAGTAACTTTAAGAAAAAAAGAGACATAAAAGCATGTTTTTGACAGTGGCTTGAATAAAATTTGAAAATTTAAAATTAGACATTGGTGAAATAAAGCATGTATTGTTTATTTTTAAATCTGATTATATAATCATTAGCCCTTTTAGTTAAAAATCTAATGAATTTGTTTAATTTTTGCTGGTTCAAACACATTCTTTTTTCCCAAATTTAATGTGGGGTTTGAGTGGACTCTAAAGTGAAAAAACAGACCCACATTAAGTAAGCTCATACTCTGTTTGATAACTCTCCTACTGAGGTTTAGTGGAACACAGTTAAAAACACAACCTTGTAGTAGTCATTGTCAGATAGAACTTAAATGAGAGTTGACATTGACCTGTTGGGCCAGATTCCTCTTAGCCACTTCAACTTCCTTGTGCAGTTCTCTTCTTCTCTCAGATAATATAGAATCATCTTTAGGAATAGCTTCAATCTGGAAATAAAAATTTAAAACTGGCATTTGCACAAGAACGAAATCTTCACTGTCATGTAGTCAACTCCATTGTGTACCTTTTGCAAATGGTGGGTAAATTATGATTCTCAATCTTATAGGAACTGCATTTTATGCTGAATGTTCTTTATAAAATCATGGTAAACTAAAATACAAAAACCTGCCAAAAATCTATAATTCACCAATTGCAAATATTCTATTTCTCCTTCATTTGGAAATAAAATAAATCTTACTAATAATAGCTTCTAACAATCATAGAGCATTGACAATGTGTCAGGAAAGGTTCTAAGTGCTTATATGTATGGTCATATTTAATCCTCAGAATAACCCTAATGAAATAGGTAATATTATTACCTCCAATTGTACAGATGAGGAGGAACAAAGACATTTAAGCAACTCGTCTTAATGATACAGGTGCAAACTCAGGTGGTTAGACTCAGAGGCCATGATCCTAACACTGTATTTTACTGCTTCTCTAACTCATGACTCAGCACTTTGGAAACATGCATGTTCAAGTGATATTTATTATGCTTATAAAGTGTGAATTCATTTATGAGATCCTATAGATTAAAAAAGTAGAAACTATTAATAACTAAGAATACTTGGCTACTCTTATGTAGTAGTTTGATGAGTAGCTGGAAAGTTCTTACCCAAAAGAAAAGCCTCTTAACTTTTTGATACCTGAAATTCCACCATTACATTTCTATTGTATTGGCTTGTGCTTTTGTTCCCTGCTAAAGTACTTCAGGAGAAAGTAACGTTTCATTCTATCAGTCTTTGCTGCCTTACTAGGAACGAATTTGTCAGATTCTTTATGATGGAGAAGAGAGCAGAGAGGAGGAAGACGAATGGCAGCTTCTGGGGAAATGCCATCCAAATACAGAGGATTATTTTGGGGTGCTATCAGCACACTAGGCTTAGAGCAAGTTTGGAGTTGGATCTTTATACCAAAAGCACATGACTCCAACCTGACATGGTTTATTTCCTAGTGACAGCACCACAGTGGAATATTGGCTAAAGTTTGTCTCAAGAAGGAAAGATCATACTGGTTAGTGATCATACTGGTTACTGGTTAGTTAAAGGTCACCTAACAGACTCTTTCTGAGATTTGTGCTGCTCTTTTAAAGTAGCTAAAGTATGTCTTTGGATGTTCCAATATCCAAGAGCCTGTACGTCTTTAGTAGTGCCTTCTGTACCCTCAGATGCCCAAGATGTCTGCCTTCCATCCTACCATGGAGAGCTGGCTGTTGAGAAGTACACACTGGATTAGAAAGATGAGACATGGTCTTGTGCAATCCATATAACAATGTACAGAATTTGTGATTCTGATGAGCAGATAAATGCCAGAGCCGGTCAGAGAAGGGACTTGAATAATCAGGGAAGATTTTATGGAAGAGTTAAGAAGTCAGCAAGAAAGAGTTTGATTTCTCCTTCTGGAAAGTAGAGTTAATTCTTCCAGAGGAAGTCTAGCAAGCATCCTAGGTCCTATCTACTTCTCTGCCACAGGTGCCCGGGAGTGGGCTACTCCAAATGCTTCACTCCCAAGTGTAGGCAAATCTGTATAGGAATGCTAACTGGGACCAGTTACGGAAGATATGATGAGGGAATACTCACTAGCTACTTTGCCAATGAAAGGCTCCTAACAAATTTTCCTGGTTTCAGGTCTCAGACTTTTAGGTCCAGTGTTTTGAATTACAAACAATACTGCAATTAATTGTATTTATTTCTGAATTCTGGCTAGCTACTTCTCTGATACCTTTATTAATTCTCCATAAACCCAGTCCTCAAGTTTCAGACAGGAACTTAGGTGGGCAATTGGTAGCGGAGCCTGCTGGTTTCCTAGCCAATATCTACCCTCTACTTTGACTTTACTAATAAAATTCCAGTTTTGTTCATGGCTGCAATGTATCCAGGATTCCTCAGACTCTTGTAGCTGGGAGAGACCAGATGCACCAGGACGGGCCAGTGAAATGTAAATGGAAGTCTGCTGGATAAGACTCCTGGGACAGTGACTATTTTCCTGTTAAAAAGACGGAGTCAACCAACTCAGCTACCATATGCCTTTTATTCTCTCCCTTCCCCACTTTTGTGTGATGTTATGCCTAAAGGTCTTGTGACCTTCGAAACAAAATATGCACATTAGGGATGACAGAAAAAAAGCTGAGCGAGTCCTGGGCCTACCTCTGAACTTTTTATTACATGAATAAAACAATCCCCTAGTTAAGCCACTGGAACTGAATTTCTGTTACTTCTGGCCAAATTGAGTCTAGTTATATTCTAGTTACATTCTGATGCTGGGGTGACTTGAGATATTTACCATTTAACATAAATAGCTTGAGCCCCAAATTGCTTATATAAGCCCCAAAAGCTTATTTATTTTAGTTCTTTGGGTTTTTATAGAGTTGCATTTCATACTTAGGAAAAAAATGTGTTTTTTGTAATGAAACAAAAAAAAAGTGTGTAAAGTAAGAAATTAAACATCTGCTCCCTACCTTTACTTTAAATACTACTCCTCAGGAGTCACTGTTAATAGTTTATTGTCTGTTCTTCCAGACATTTTCAATGCATGAACAAATATCAGTAACTTTCATAAAAGTTAAGAAGTTAGACATGATTCTGTTGCCGTAAACATCCCAATTATTTGATATCAAAAGGACCTCAGTTTCTTTATGGCTTTGATATTTTCCTAAAATATTTCAAACTTTCATGAGGTTTGTGGCTTGAATTTCTGGAGTCTTTACAGTCAAAAGCCACAGGAGAATCAAACAACTGTCTCTAGGGGGAAACGAAGTCTGAAGAGTAGCTGGAGCCCTTCATGCTTACCTTTTATCTCTTTCCTTTTTGGACTGCATGCAAGGCTGAAATGTTCACTCATGCTGGGAGTGACTATTTTCAAGTACTGCCAGCCAGCGTAGGACTGTGGCCGGGCTAATTATAAGGCATAAGGTCAAAGAGGAAGATAGTCTCTCACCGAAACAAACCGCACTAGGGCAAAAACAGATTTTTTCGCGAAACCAGTGAAGGAAGAAGATTTTATACGTTTTCATTTCTGTTCATTTTATGTTCAGTGGGTGCTATTTTGTGAATTTAATAGCTCGAAGAGTCCTAACATAAATAGCTTCTATTTATTAAAATCTGAACAACTTGTGAGCATTCCACTGCAATCTCCCCTTGGGTCAAGGCCATTCCTTATGTATTTGTGTCCAGCCAGGTCAATTTATAGTGGCAAGCCTCATCATCAGAAACAGCTCCTAACTAGCCTCAGGTGTCCCACTCTTAAATATAAGGAGATAGGCACAGGGTCTGTGTTTGCCCAAAGTTCCAATTTAACCATTGTAATGTGTTAGGACCTGGGCTAAGATGGCATAGCTTATAGTAAACCAGTGCTCCGAACAAGAATAACTTGAAAAGTTGGATTAAAAAGTATGTTTGAAGGCATAAGAGTTGCAAAGGTAAATAGAGTTAAGGTCTTTAAAGGTTCTAGCGCTGTCTAGGGAGCAGTAAATTATTAATGTATATGGACTCTAATTAAAGTCAAGGATGAATGTTGTAATCTTTAGGCTAACCACTTTAGGCCAAAGAATGGAAAGAGAATGCAAAACTAACTAAAGCATATCTAAAATGGGGGGAAATAGAACAACTGAAAATAGAAATAGGACAATTCATCTGTTTGATCCATCCAAGAGAAGGAAATACAGGAGGGAAAATGGAACATAAAAGAGATGGGATAAAGAGAAAGCAATAGTAATATGGTGCCCACAAGCCCAAGAAGATCCATAATCACATTAAATGTTTTTGGACTAAATACAAGAACTAAAAGGTAGAAATTTTCAGACCAGATATTAAAAAGTATGTACTGCATTTAAAAGACATCCAAGTAAGGACACAAAAAGATGAAAGTAAATGGATGGAAAAGGAAATACCATGCAAAATCTAACCAAAAAAAGCTAGTATAACTTATATTGTCCTAATAGCAGACAAAATAAGCTTTTAAGGCAAAAAGCATTCTAAAGTTAAAGAGATTTCACAGTGATAAAAGAATTAATCTACCTCCTGGTAGATTACTGGAACTAATAAAAATATTGGAAGTATATGAGAAACATAAATAACTGTTCTGTTTGTTTTGCAAAAGTGTAAAAAGCACATTTTGCTCCAGTGAGGTTAAAAAAAAGGTTTGTGAGTGCCATCTGACTGCAGGACCAAGACCCTAATCAATTTTGTCCATACCTTGCTGAGGATTGGCGTTTCAGTCAGAAGAAGCTAGGTTGCTACAGAAATAAACAATCCCCAACTATCATGGCTCCAAACCATGAAGGCTTATTTCTTGCTCTGTCAAAGCCTGTGGCCAGTCAAGGCAATTGTCCAGGACCACTATTGGCTCAGCATTTGGGATGCTTCCATTTTACAGCACTTCCATATCATCATGTACTCCTGCAACTGCAGTAGGAGAGGGAGAAGAGCTCTCACACTGGCAATCAGATGATGTCACTTCTGTCTACAATCCATTGGCCAGAACTAGTCATGTGACTCTGCTCAACTGCAAAGATTGCAAGAAAGTAGACACTTCCCGTATGCCCAGAAGGAGAGGAGAACTAGGCATAGGTTAGGATTGGAAGTGTCTACCATAGTTGGAAACTTGTTTAAATTTCTGAGATCATGAACCTCCATAAGGTCACAGAGCATGACAGTACTGAAGAGAATGGGTATGGTTTTTATACACCCAGCTGCTTCATCTCAGAGATGGATCTCTTGTCCACCAAAGGATGCACTCCTCTCAAGGATTTACTGCCTTTCAGCAGTGCTTAGTGAATTAGCACAGGGAGGGCTGCCTGAGTGGGGAGAGAATGGACCAAAAAGGTAGAAAGATGGTAATAGCTATCTTGAGCATCCTCTGACAGGAGTACATCCCTGATAGTGCACAGAATTAGCCAGGTAGCCTCAGTTCTGATGGCCCTTGGCTAGTTGGAGGTGTGGGCTGACTGACCATCTATATTTACATAATTTGATCTAGTCCCTGACTGTTAACAGTCTACAGTGACATCATTCTGGATATGACTCTTTCAACTGGTAAAGACAGCAGTCCACTTGGTCCTACTCTGTAGTGAACCCTTGAGCTCTTTCAGAACTGGATGGCCTAACTGCTTCCCCTGGCCAGGCTGATGCCTGATCCAAACAAGACATGTCTCTAACCTTGGGTTAGCAAAAAGAGATTGAAAAACATTGTAAGATAGAGCCTCTATGATGGGCTTGATGCATTTTAAAGTTAGCATTCTCTGGTTTCCTTTCCTTTATTGATAGCAAAAATAACTTCTTAAAATATTTTTACTTCAAAAAGATAGCACTGATCTTGAAAAATCAAAAAGTGGTGTTCAGCACCCACCTCTAATAGAAGCCTTTGATGTAGTGCTTGAGTTTGAGTGAGTGCATCCAAGGACACTTTCAAGAGTAGCTCCATCTTTTTTAAATTTCGAAAATCTCGTTCTTTTTCTCTTTGCTTACAAGAAAGTTCATCGTGGTAGTTCTGCTTGTCAATGAGACAGTTCCGTAAATTGAGATCCAAGATCCCTCTGTTCCAGGTAAAGAGAGAAGACGAAAGTGGTTTGTCATCAACTGCCCTTCATGTTTTTCCAGACAGCATGCTCAGCATATTTGTACAGAAACTATCCTCATATGAGAATCAAATTTTAAATAATGCCAAAAGCAACTTTGTTTGTAAGTTGGCATCATTTAGAGTCACAGTCTTTTATAAAAAACACAAATGGAATAGAAGCTCAACAGATACAGAAGCTGAAATTTTATTTAAAAATAGGAATTAATACCTTCCTAGGGAACTGAACCACAAAGTTATTCCCATTAGGAAAAAGTCATGATTACCTCCAAAATACCATTCATCCTTAGGAAAAATCCTTCAACTATAGCATCTTCCAATGATATACTTTTTAGAGGTATATTTCACAAACTTACAAAAATACAACACATTATGTCCTTAAGATTTGGTGATAGGAAATTGAGGTAAATGATGAGTAAGGGTGGGGGAAAATATTTGGAAATACTTTATTTAATAGTTCTTAAATTAATGGTAAAAACCTATTTAAAATTCTATAAAATATTTAATTGAATCAACATAAATCTGTTTGAGATTATGTGTTGAATCCTCAAACATAAATTGAAGAAAAATTTAGGTGATAGATACACAGAAATATTACTAACCTTTCAGTTAGTGAAGTTGCTTCATTCTCTCTGGTTAATTCCAGGAGCTTCACCAATTGGTTACAGTCTCGTTCTCTGATTTCAAGTAAGGCTCGTTTGCCTTCAACTTCCTTTATTACATCCTCCTTCTCTTCCATTATAGAATTAATTTTGGTTTCAACTTTCTTTAGCAAGTCATTTAGCTCTTTGAGTTCATATTCCAAGACGATTTTTTTCTTTTCCATTTCTCTGTGGAGGATACATGCATACATGTACAGATACATACATATATGTGTACACGTGCACACACACACGTTTGAGCCCATGCTGCCTTTACCTATCTTTACTTGCTGAAAAGGCAACAGAAGAGCTAGTGACGAATTCAGAAGTGGGGTGAAGATCACAGGTGGGCCAGGCCTGGAGGATATCTCCACTGAGTGCCATTGAGGGCAGTGATTTGTCCTGCCTCCTCACTTTCTCCCCAGAATCCCCCCTGCAGCATCTCCTGGGATCGACCCTTATCCTGAACAGCCTCCCGAAATCTTTCAACTTCAGTGGTGGTGATGTGGCTTTTAGAACTGTTACTAATGCCTGCTTTTTTTCCCTCTTCACCAGAGCAATCATATTGTTTCTACAGAATTTTTTTTATCTTCATTTATCTTTATCTTTTTGGGTTCCTCTAAACCTTGAGAATTTCCTCCATGATTTCTGCCTCCACATCTACTCTGAATGTTTGGGGGTGTTCTCCCATGTGAATAGTTGGCAAAGTGAAGAGTTGCTGTCCTCTGGGCTTTAGGCTTCTGGCTGGATGACACACTTCTAAAACATGAAATTCAACACAGTTCAAATAACTTATCTCTTGCATAGCTCTGTTAAAGTCAGTTGGATTTCTCTATACAGATTTGATTTATAAATTGGAAAGAGAATATTGTCCCCAGATTAAGACATAACTAAGTGTTACAAATGACAGTAATATGCTGCATTATTTTCTTTAAACGAACTTGATACACACAACCGAGACAGGGCCAAATGCAGGTATTTTGAAGGTTATAATAGTAATTTGATGTGTTCAATGGGTAATATTCTTGTTTTAGCATGCACACATAACTTGGGGGAGAGCGGGCTGGGAGGGCCTAAAAATAATATTAAACCATACACTTTTTTTCGTGTTATTTTTTCTATCTCTTTTCCAATTTGTACGGGAACAGCTTGATGGTGGACCACTTCATCCTAGTAAAGAAATGAAACCATGTTAAATTATGTAGTCTTAGACCAGAAGCTGTTAAGACAAGAAAATTAAATAGAAAAGAACTACAGTGTACAGAATTCCTGCTGTCCTGTACCATGCAGGACATTTAATACTCACAGGGACCTTATAAGATAGTTGTGGTTGTTACCAGTTTAAAGAGGAGGTAGCTGGGGCCCCTGGGTGGCTCAGTCAGTTGGGCGTCTGCCTTCAGCTCAGATAATGATCCCAGGGTCCTGGAATCGGGCCCCGCATTAGGCTCCCTGCTCAGTAGGGAGTCAGCTTCTCCGTCTCCCTCTGTGCTTCGCCCTCACTCCTGCTCTCTCTCTCAAAATAAATAAATAAAATCTTTTTTTTTTTTTTTTTTTAAAGAGGAGGTAGCTGAGTGCAACAAATGCTGTTTGTTCCCTTTATGGCTGCATGCCCATCCGTCAGGGGTTGCAGAGGTTGGCTGCTAACAGCCCATGCTTGTTCTCTCCGTAGGATTGCCACTGGCTGAGAAGAGCTGTCTTATCGGGAGTAGAGGGAAGAGGGCAGCCCTCCGTGACCAAAGGCTAAGGGATGTGGTGATGTAACACCTAACCCCCTCTGCCTCTGGGTGGAATTCATGGTCTAGAGTCCCCCATGGGATCAGGTTGAGACTAGAGTTCTCCTGAAAACACGTTTTGGCCCCGCTCCTTCCCAACTCTGCTACCTCCCTCCCTCTCTTATCAGATTCTCCATAGTGCCCTCCCTCCACGAATACTGGTCTGAACACTAGAAGCTCTGCTTCTAGGGAACCCTGCCTAAGACTCGTGCGAAGAGAATTTAAATAATATTCCCAAAGTCACACAGCTAGGAAGCGGTAAGGCCGAGATCAGAAGTTATCTTTGTCTAGTACCACTTTCTACTCTCTGCGGATTCACAGAAGGCTTAGTTTTAGCCTCAAGCAGCTTATGTACATGGCAGGGTTTCCGGAAACAGCCCTTCCTGCCTGAGGATCACACTGGACTTTGGTGCCTGGGGTAACACACATGCGTGGAGGTTGAACACATCATGGCAGTGTAGTGCATTTCTCCCTGGGATCTTGTTCAGGCCTGGGGCAGACCCAAGTTTTGTAAGGCTAAGACTTTTAGGATTTGTTGGGGGTCCTCTTTAAGAAAAAGAATAAAAAATTACAAATGCTAAATAGACTCAGGGCCTTGGAAGAGGCTCATGCAAGTGAGGGGCCTGAAGCTCTAGCTTGGTTGGGCTCCTGGTAAATCTGTCTGCTCAGTTCCTATGTTCCAGGGAGCAGCTGGGTATGTCTTGTCTGACTGCTCTAACACCCTTAAGGAAAAAGAGGTTAAAGTCAATCATAATTGTCCTTTAAGCCAATGAGTCTCAGATGTTATTGTTTTTAAAATAACTCTAGGTTATTTAAATCATTTTTGAGAGTTATAGATATTTCAAAGTAAAATGAATTTTAATTATCTCCTAAAACATAAATGCATAAGCAAAGTCTTCATCACTTTCATGGGGAGAAGGAAGTAGAGTGAAATCAAACAGACAAGGATAAAGGGATACAAACGTACATAAGAGGTTAAGACATCTGGTTGCTCTTCAAAGAAGGCATTGTGTTTGTGACATTCAATTCTAATGCTGAAAATGCTGGGTGAGGTCTAGCGAGGTCTTCTCCCTGGGTCAAGGGCTCCACGTTAGGGAGGGACTACCAAACACTTTCAAGTCTTTTGCGAATTCCCGGAGCCCGGGTGTAGTTTGATTGGATCAGTCACAACATTGAACATTTCAGTTTGTGTGATGCTACCCCTCTTTGTCAAACCTGTGCGGTTAGTCTTGATAACCATGAATCTTTATGTCCACGCAGGCACAATGCTTACGTATTTATGAACCATAAGTAGCACACCTTTAGATTGACCTGATATTCCAACAGTTCTTCTAGTTCCTTCTGCTCCTTCAGTAATTGCTTTTGCTTAGATGCCAAATCTTCCCGTAAATTTTTTATTTCCAGTTTCTTCTGCATTATTTCCTTACGTAATTCCTCAGTGCTTTCTCTCAATAGTCTCATCTTCTTCTCCATTTCCTTTAAAAGTTGTGAAAATTATCAGGTTACATAGAGCCTGAGCAAGTATCTGTCTACCCAAAAATCACATTAGAAATAATTTTACTCAGCATTTTGATTATATTTGTTTTGAGCTTCACAAATGATTTCTTACAAAGTTAAATACAGTAATGACTTCTGACATCGTCAATCAAGGCATGACAGTTGTATGGCATGTATTAAACATTTTACATGAGATTCATATATATATATATATTTTTTACTAGTGCTCCTTTCTATCCTGTATTTTAATTGTGTCCTTTTGGAGTTAATTTTTATTTCATACCCAAAAAACATTAGTGAAAATTTCCAGCCTATTTTCTAGTAGTTTTGTGATTTGACATCAGATGCAAATAATCTTTGACTATCGGGCTTGTGGTTAACCTGAGTCCCATGTGAGAATTAAAGACTAGGGAGTTCATATTTGGAAAACACAACCCTTTGTGCTCCTTAATCCCCCACTTTCTTATTGGTATTACTTCTCTAACTCATTCATGTTCTCACCCAAAGGCCCTCTACCCCAGACTCATAACACATCTTTGTTCCCTTGACTGATTGATTATCTGGGGACTGTTTGACCTAAGGGAGAGAAGCCTTACACTCAGACAATCTACACGTTATTAGTGACTGAATGCATGGATCCATTTAGCTTGTTCTGGGCTTTCTGCATCTCTCCCTCCTCCACTGCCGCTGGGAGAGGGTAAAATTGGTGAGCCTATGATCTGGAACTAAAATTCAAAATGCTTTTTCCCATAAGATCTGTGTGGTAAATGATAGTTAGGTGTACTTATGTTACAGTGTGTGTATATATATATATATGTGCAAACACACACATATAAAAAGTAGTGTTGTACTCTATGCTAGACAGGTTTTTGTGCCTTGGAATTAAAACACCAACAACACACTTTTGAAATATAACTGTTCAGAAGAAGGCAACTGTGCAAAGTGTAATGACACTTCTATTTATTTTGTATGATAGATCACGAAAAATGGACTGAAATTCCTGTTCCTCTGGGTATTTGTCATTCTTCTCATTATGAGGAAGAGCCTGTTTCTCTACCCCTTGAGTTGAGACTTAGCTGTGTAACTTGCTTTGACCAGTGAAATATTCCAGAAGCAGAGGCTCGAAAAGTCTTGTGTGTTGGGGTCTGCCATTTCTTGAGGCTGTTTGTCTCTTTCTTGAGGCTGGAAACCCTTCCACCATTACATGACTAACTGATGACATGTGATCTTAGACCAACTAGCCTGCCAACTGGCCGACACACAAATGAAGCCATCTTAGACCACCCAGCCCCAAATGAACCAGCTCAGACCAGAAGAACTCAGAACTGTGGGGGGAAAAAAATGTTGTTTGTTTTAAGCCACTAAGTTTTGGGGCACTTTGTTACACAGGAATAGATAAGTGAGACATCTCCTTCAAGAAAATTTCTTATAATGAGCTTGAGATGCTCAGGAAGCTCTGAGGGTAACAACTATGCAAAAATAATGTTTTTACGTGCCAGCCACAGAATCCTTTATTCCCCCCCAAAAGCAAAGCAGATATTGTCCAACTAAACACAACCTAATAAGATGCCAAATAGCTAAGCCTGTAGTAGGTATCACTGTGTGTATTCCAAAAGTTATTCCTTTCAGCATTATCCATACTTAAGACTCTTGGATCTTTCAGATGTCTCATGGTATGGTTGTTGTGATAAACAGTAATATTTATCAAAAGGGATGTTTGAATCCAGTTGTGTTTAACAAACTGTAGACCATCTAAGACTTACTCCTGGCTTAGGTATCTTCTCAAATTCCTTTATTATGAGGTTTTTTTCTTCTGTTAAGCTGTAAAAAACAAAAACCAACAAGTTTGACAATGTACAAAAGAGTAAGCTATTTCTGCAGTAATAGATTACTGTGTTCTCTTAGAATGGGCTTTCCATGTTTGTTTGCCAGGTAACCTGGCGTCCATTCTTTGGGATGGCTTCAGTGACTCCCAGTTAGGTGCTTCCTCCCCAGTCCTCCCACAACACTCTGCACACTCACCCATTGTCTCACCACATTATAGCTACTTGTTAGCACGACCTCCTCCCTAGACTCTGACCCCTTCCAGGCAGGCTCTGGGCCTTTTCTTTTTTATCCTATTTGCAATGAACCAGTGCCTGCCTGGATTACTTAATGCCTTCCACTGGCTCCATCAAATAAGGAGATCTCGCCAGCCAGTAGGTCTGGGAACTTGGAGCTAAAGATGCATGTATACCAGGGTTTATTTTTATGAATTTTTATTTGAAGTCATGTAAACTAAGGTTAGTGTAATAAGTATGTGCCACATGGAATTTAATATAGGTCAGCTGTCTGGGCCACAAGCTGAAGTTGAACTTCGAGAGTTCTGAATACGTACGCCTTGACTATACTCTACTTCCAAACTATTGATCCTACACCTCACCCAGGCTGCCACCAGGGGGTGGTAGTGTGCTGCCATGGTTCAGTTGTAAAGGCCGCCTTAATGTCCCTGAGTTGAAAAAATGGTGACATGAAGCTCTCCCACAAGATAAGACTCACAGCGTTTCCTTTAAATAACTATAAAATGATCTTCTCTTTAAACAAACATAGGATGGCTAATTCTTTAGGACATTTTAAATTAGTTACATTTCTATCATGTGTTTTTTATTAAGAAAATCTGATTTTTTTCCTTTAAAGGATGCATATTTTCCTATTTATAGAGAAATATATCATTCATAATCCCATCCCATCACACCACAGTTGATCATTTTTATTTTCCTTGTATCTTTTAATAATATACAAAATGTGTACATATGATTGAATCCATTTTTACTCAGCATGTAATTAAAGATATCTTCCCAATTAAAAATATCTTCAGACTTCAAAATTAATTAAAGTTTCCTACTGGGTGGATATCACACAATAAAATAATCCTAAATATCATCTATCTTTCACTGACCCGATGTCAGGTAATTTATATGCATCATTTCTAAACTTCAGAACTTACCAAGTAGGTATTATTTTCTTCATTGTACAAATGAAGAAACAGGAGTTAAGCACCTTTTCCAAAGTCACACAGACAAGGCTGAGCTGACATTCAAACCTAGAAACTTAGTTCTGATGCAATATCAAGCTGCACGCCTCTGGAATACATTATTTAAATATTCCATTATTTTTTAGAACTTAGATAGCTTTCAGTTTTTCACTTTTGAAAGTAATAAGGTAGAAAATATCCTTATGCATTCTGTCTTTTTTTATCCTCCTTCTAAATCCTCCTTTTGCATGGCATTACTGAAATAAAGAAAACCACTTTTGTGCCTCTTGATATCTGTTAACTCCTAATCTTTTAAATTGACATTAAAATTTAAATCTGCCTGACATTTCTAGCTTTCCTGACTAAGAGGTGCTTCAGGGTCAAAGTTGCTCCGGATTCATATCTTTTCTGCAGCAAAAGTGTCCTAACTGGAACCATGTCATCAAAGTGTTTTGATTTTAAGGACTTGTGAGTGAAAAGACAAGACAGGAAGCCCTGGATGTTGTCATGTGCGAGAGGCATCTTCTACCATCAGTAGAAGAAACAGCATGAATGGGTGGGAATTGCAAGAGGTAGATTTTGAACCAGTACGAGCAATAAACATCTAAGAGTCAGGCTGTCCAAAGCTGGGATGGGCTGCTGTGGGAGGCTGTGCGCTCCTGTCAGGAGATGCTGAAGCATAGACGGGTGGTCACAGAGAAGATTCTGGTGATTCTAACGTGTAGTCAGGCTGAGAACCAATTTGGGGGCCAACAGGTGTTAAACTTTGACATGTCTCAGAATCCCAAACGGAGCTTGTACAACATTCACATGTTGCCTTGGGTGGGGAGGCTTGGATGGAAATTGGAGTCATTAGTTTTAGGGTTGGATCTACCTTTTAAACAAGTTTCTCAGGCGCTTCTCTTTCAGTTATGAAGACCACACCGTGCAAAACCTGTTCTAAGCTCATTCTGTTCTCAGTTTCCACAGGGAGAGCAGGAAATATTTAAAAAAAAAAAAAGTGTTTAGAAAGTAAAGTCTGTTCCAGCTGTGAGTATTTCCTTACCGCTAATCCTGATGACCTGGATGGCCCTCGGTCATAGCTAACGTTCTGGAATTCCAGATGCGGTGCTAAAATACTCCCTCTGTTCCTTTCTTGCCGGATCTGTTTGTTTCTTGGTTCCAACTTTGCTGTTACTATTGAACTAAGAAAGGAAAACAACTACCAAGCCCTGGATGACAGCATGGGGATGGTGGGAACCAGCTAGGAAGAATAACGAGTCACTACAGCCAGGATCATGGGATAGTCCCGTACACGTGCAGCACGAGCGTACCAGTCTCCACATCCCCACTCAGGACAGACAGTGATAACTGACCATGGCTGAGACTTGCCAGAATGCATCAGATTTAGCATGAGGGACACAATTTATTTGCTGTCCAGATCTGAGGAATTATTAGAAAGCAGAGAAGCCCCAAAAGGTGACAAAGCGAAGGGCAAGGAAGAGGCTGAAAAGAGTATTGAAAAATCTTTTCAGAGAATGTTTTTAGAAAGATAATGACTTCTACTTTGTTTCAAAAATAAGTTCTCAAGAGTATTTATTTAATTACTTCATTATTTATTTATAATGTGTATTTAACTTACTTAAGAAGGTTATATATTCTTTCCTAACCTGCATATTCAAGAGGTCAATGAATATTAATCTCAAAACCAAAATTATGGTGACAGATTTAATTATTAACTGACCACATAATTATACTCACCATTAACATTTATTAAAGAGTTTCTATTGTGTGACAACATGAGAAAATCAACCAAATTACAGAGTAAAATTTTTTTTCTCTAGAGCATCTGAACAATATATTCTTCTTCATAGTTGCCAGTGATTCAGAAGTTCCTAAAGATATTGGGGTGGAGGGGTGCTAGTTATTAGGGCTTCTGTTATTTAGATGCTGAATAAAATGAGTTTGTTGTGCTGATCTGAAAAATATCATCTGTATATTCAGATGAATGGTTTTGTCTCACTGGCTTAGTTTCTTTATTTTTAGGTGGGGATGGAAATATCTACTTTTCCCTGGGGAGGAAGTATTGAGGGAATTTGTTTCTGTATCATATAATATAAAATATATTACAGCTAATGAAATACAGCCTATAGTTCTTTCCTGGTATTCCTTTTGGAATCACCATTATTTTTTATGAAACTAAGTATGTCAATTCTTGAGCTGCTAATATTTGAGACTGCGAGGGAGTCTGCTCAAGCTAGAGTATTATGTGTTACAAATCCAAAAACAATACACACCAAACATTTCTGCAAATGTGCGTCCTGAATGTTCTCGTTCACTGTAGGTCACTATGCACGGTCCCCTCCCTATCCCAAGTAACTCAGTGAACAATTTGCCTGTCTTTACCTAAAAGGCAAGTGTTCTGGTTGTTGCTGGGTGCTTTTTTCCTTGGCAGGAACACTTGGAAATTTTAAACAATTTAAATATCAACCGACTTATGTTCTTCTTACCCTTTCATGGAAATGTCAAGCATTCATATTTTCAATACTAATGAACAACCAACAATTGTTTTAATTTCATTATTTTCTCAACTGAAAGAGTGCTTACAGAGCACAGAAATAGCTAGGCTTTCTTTTTATAGACCTCACTGTGAGCCTGAAACAAGTTTAGATTGAAAGACGAAAAAGAACTCAGATTTTTTTTTTTTTTTGCCCTGAATATAATTCTCCTGATTAAGCTAGCCTTCTTCATCTCCCAGTTGAAAAGACAGACCCCAATGAGAGGATTTGAAACCCAGGGCTTACAGAGTCCTCAGAAAGTCACTCACATCATTTGCTTATCTCTCAGGAGGAATGAATTATATTCGCTCTGTCGGAAGTCTGCCCACTCTTAAAAATACCCAGAGAAAGTTCTGCCACCTTAAAAGGTAACAAATTCCAGGAGCGAGTATTTGGCTTTCTCTTCAGTACCCAGGCAGGGCACCCAGCACACCAGAGCACAAAACTTGGATCGTAATCATTTTGAAATTCAATCTAAAGAGTGTGATTTGCTAAACAAACTCTTCCGCTGACTTGCTCCTCTGCAGGAGAAATGTTAGAGATTTTGGAAAGAACATTTGCTTTCTAGCAACACATTTCTACTTTCGTTCACTGAAGGACATCCTCCAAATCTGGATAAGTAGCTGTGTCTTCCAACAGGATATTACTTCCTTTCTTGATTCTGACGAATAGGTTAGGAGAATAAGGTTGAATATGTGGCCCGTGTTGCTATATTAGAAAAATAGAGGGAGCCAGATGTGTCCCTCAGTTCACAGGGGTTTGTCTGCAGAGCGCCTGTGGGGCGCCCGCCATGCAGCCACGTGGTTTGGCACTGCTGAAAGGACATGGGGCCACCATCAGGGCCGAGGGGGTGAGAGTGTGTGCCAAGTCCTTGTTCTCTGCGGTGTGTTCTTTGGCTACAGTTTCCAGTGCTTATGGCTTTCCTGACACAGGGAAAACAACAGCAGGGATCTCCTCCTGAAGGCGTCTCCCTGTCACCTGAGTTTTTTTCTAGAAGTTGAGTAAGCTTCTTGTTCAGGAATGGCCCGTTCTAGGAAACCAAGGAAAGAGCTAGGCTTGTAATCATCTTTTTTTTTTTTAAATTAATTAATTAATTTATTTTATTATATTATGTTAATTACCATACAGTACATCCCCAGATTCCGATGTAAAGTTTGATGCTTCATTAGTTGGCGTATAACACCCAGTGCACCATGCAATACGTGCCCTCCTTACTACCCATCACCAGTCTATCCCATTCCCCCACCCCCTCCCCTCTGAAGTCTTCAGTTTGTTTCTCATAGTCCATAGTCTCTCATGTTTCATTCCCCCTTCTGATTACCCCCCTTTTCTTTATCCCTTTCTTCCCCTACCGATCATCCTAGTTCTTATGTTCCATAGATGAGAGAAATCATATGATAATTGTCTTTCTCTGCTTGACTTATTTCACTTAGCATTATCTCCTCCAGTGCCGTCCATGTTGCAGCAAATGTTGAGAATTCGTTCTTTCTGATAGCTGAGTAATATTCCATTGTATATATGGACCACAGCTTCTTAATCCAGTCATCTGTTGAAGGGCATCTCGGCTCCTTCCATGATTTGGCTATTGTGGACAATGCAGCTATGAACATTGGGGTGCATATGGCCCTTCTCTTTACTACGTCTGTATCTTTGGGGTAAACACCCAGTAGTGCAATGGCTGGGTCATAGGGTAGTTCAATTTTTAACTTTTTAAGGGACCTCCACACTGTTTTCCAGAGTGGCTGTACCAACTTGCATTCCCACCAACAATGTAGGAGGGATCCCCTTTCTCCACATCCTCTCCAACAATTGTTGTTTCTTGCCTTGTCTATCTTTGCCATTCTAACTGGCGTAAGGTGGTATCTCAGTGTGGTTTTGATTTGAATTTCCCTGATGGCTAATGATTTTGAACATTTTTTCATGTGTCTGTTAGCCATTTGTATGTCTTCATTGGAAAAGTGTCTGTTCATATCTTCTGCCCATTTTATGATTTGTTTATTTGTTTCTCGTGTATTGAGTTTGAGAAGTTCTTTGTAGATCTTGGATACCAGTCCTTTATCTGTGGTGTCCTTTGCAAATATATTCTCCCATTCCGTGGGCTGTCTCTTAGTTTTTTTGACTGTTTCCTTGGCTGTGCAGAAGCTCTTTATCCTGATAAAGTCCCATAAGTTCATTTTATCTTTTATTTCTCTTGCCTTTGGAGATGTGTCGTGAAAAAGGTTGCTCTGGCCGATGTCATAGAAGTTGTTGCCTATGTTCTCCTCTAGAATTTTGATGGATTCCTGTCTCACATTGAGGTCTTTCATCCATTTGGAGTTTATTTTTGTGTATGGTGTGAGAGAGTGGTCAAGTTTCATTCTTTTGCATGTAGCTGTCCAATTTTCCCAGCACCATTTATTGAAGAGACTGTCTTTTTTCCACCGGATGTTTTTTCCTGCTTTATCAAAGATTAGTTGCCCAAAGAGCCGAGGGTCCATTTCTGGGTTCTCTATTCTGTTCCATTGGTCGATGTGTCTGTTTTTGTGCCAGTACCATGCTGTCTTTGTGATCACAGCTTTGTAGTACAGCTCGAAATCCGGCATTGTGATGCCCCCAGCTTTGTTTTTCCTTTTCAACAGTTCCTTGGAGATTCGGGGCCTTTTCTGGTTCCATACAAATTTAAGGACTATTTGTTCCAGTTCTTTGAAAAATGTCCTCGGTATTTTGATCGGGATAGCATTGAAAGTGTAGATTGCTCTGGGTAGTATGGACATTTTAACTATGTTAATTCTTCCAATCCATGAGCATGGAATATTTTTCCATCTTTTTATGTCTTCCTCAATATCTTTCAAAAGTGATCTATAGTTTCTAGCATATAGGTCCTTTACGTCTCTGGTTAAGTTAATTCCAAGGTAACGTATGGTTTTTGGTGTTATTGTAAATGGGATGGATTCCCTAATTTCTCTTTCTTCAGTCTCGTTATTCGTGTATAGAAATGCAACTGATTTCTGGGCATTGATTTTGTATCCTGCCACCTTACTGAATTGTTCTATAACTTCTAATAGTTTGGGAGTGGATTCCTTTGGGTTTTCCATATAGAGTATCATGTCATCTGCAAAGAGAGACAGTTTGACTTCTTCTTTGCCGATTTGGATACCTTTGATCCCTTTTTGTCTTCTGATTGCTGTTGCAAGGACTTCTAGTACTATGTTGAATAATAGTGGCGAGAGTGGGCATCCTTGTCGTGTTCCTGATCTTAAGGGAAAGGCTTCCAGCTTTTCCCCATTGAGAATAATGCTTGCAGTAGGCTTTTCATAGATGGCTTTTATGAGATTGAGAAATGTACCCTCTATTCCTACACTCTGAAGGGTTTTAATCAGGAAAGGATGCTGTATTTTGTCAAATGCTTTTTCTGCATCAATTGAGAGGATCATATGGTTCTTGAGTCTTTTCTTGTTGATATGATGTATCACATTGATTGATTTGCGAGTGTTGAACCATGCTTGCATCCCAGGTATGAATCCCACTTGGTCATGATGGATAATCCTTTTAATGTACTGTTGGATTCTATTAGCAAGGATCTTGTTGAGGATTTTGGCATCCATATTCATTAGAGAAATCGGTCTGTAATTCTCCTTTTTGAGGGGGTCTTTGCCTGGTTTGGGGATCAAGGTAATATTAGCCTCATAGAATGAGTTTGGTAGCTTTCCTTCTGTTTCTATTTTTTGAAATAGCTTTAGGAGAATAGGTATTATTTCTTCTTTGAATGTTTGGTAGAATTCCCCAGGAAAACCGTCTGGGCCTGGAGTTTTATTATTTGGAAGGTTGTTTATCACTGACTCAATTTCTTCATAGTTAATTGGCCTATTTAAGAAATCTATTTCTTCCTGTTTCAGTCTTGGTAGTTTATAGGTTTCCAGGAAGGCCTCCATCTCTTCCAGATTGTTTAGTTTTTTGGCATATAGCTGTTGATAAAAGTTTCTAATAATCCTTGCAATTTCAATGGTGCTGGTCGTGACCTCTCCCTTTTCAGTCATAATTTTAATAATCTCAGTCCTTTCTCTTTGTTTTTGGACAAGTTTTGCCAGTGGTCTATCAATTTTATGGATTCTCTCAAAGAACCAGCTTCTAGTCCTGTTGATCTGCTCTACTGTGGTTCTGGTCTCTAATTCATTGATTTCTGCTCTAATCTTGGTCAACTCCTTCCTTGTCAGTGGGTTAGGCCTGTCCCTCTGTTGCTGTTCCAGTTTCTTGAGGTGAGAATATAGAAACTGCATTTTAGATTTTTCTATTCTTTTGAGTGAGGCTTGGATGGCTATGTATTTCCCCCTTAGGACTGCCTTTGCAGTATCCCATAGGTTTTGGACCGTTGTGTATTCATTCTCGTTGGTCTCCATAAATTGTTTAATTTGTTTTTTGATTTCCTGGTTTATCGAGTCATTCTTGAGCAGGATGGTTCTTAGCCTCCAAGTGTTTGAGTTTCTTCCAGGTTTTTCCTTGTGGTTGAGTTCCAATTTCAGAGCGTTGTGGTCTGAGAATATGCAGGGGATAATTTCAATCTTTTGGTATTGGCTGAGACCTGTTTTGTGTCCCAGAGCATGATCTATTCTTGAGAATGTTCCATGGGCATTTGAATAGAATGAGTATTCTTTGGTTCTGGGGTGTAGTGTTCTATATATATCTATGAGGTCCAACTCGTCGAGTATGGCATTCAAAGCCTTTGATTCTTTGCTTAGTTTTTGCCAGGGTGTTCTGTCTATTTCTGATAGTGGGGTGTTGAGGTCCCCTACTATTACTGTGTTCTTATCTATATGTCTCTTTATTTTGGTTAAGAGTTGGCTTGTGTATCTTGCTGCTCCCCTGTTGGGGGCATATATATTAATAATTGTCATATCCACTTGTTGAATACTTCCTTTAAGAATAATATAGTGCCCTTCTGTATCTCTCTCTATGGCCTCTAGTTTAAAATCCAGTCTATCTGATATGAGAATTGCTACTCCAGCTTTCTTTTGAGGTCCATTTGCGTGGAAGATGGTACTCCATCCCCTTACTCTAAGTCTGAATGCATCTTTGGGTTCAAAATGAGTCTCTTGTAGACAGCAAATGGATGGGTCATGTCTTTTTATCCAATCTGCAACCCTGTGGCGTTTTATGGGAGAGTTTAAGCCATTTAGATTGATAGAGATTATTGACAGATATGATTTTAATGATGCCATTTCTCTTTAAAGTCTTTGTATCGGTTGTGACTTGCTGCTCTGTATCACTCTTGGGGCCTTTTTACCTTTATAGAGCCCCCCTTAATATCTCCTGTAGGGCTGGTTTCGTGGTTACGAAATTGGTTAATGATTGGCGATTTTGGAACGTCTTTATTTCTCCATCAATTCTGAATGACAGCTTTGCTGGATAAAGGATCCTTGGCTGCATGTTTTTCTCTGAAAGAGCTTTAAAAATGCCCCCCCAAGCCTTTCTCTCATTCCAGGTCTCTGTAGACAGGTCTGACGTAATCCTGATACCTTTGCCTTGGTACGTGAGAAATTTCTTTGCCCTGGCCGCTTTCAATACTGTATCCTTGGATCTAATATTTGCGAATTGCACTATGACATGCCGTGGCGTAGGTTTGTCCTGGTTGAGCTTGGATGGGGTCCTCTCTGCCTCTTGGACACGAATGCTTGTTTCCCTTGCTAGATTAGGGAAGTTTTCAGCTACAATTTGTTCAAATATCTCTTCTAGACCTCTGTTTTTCTCCACCCCTTCAGGGATGCCGATGATTCTGACATTGGATCGTTTCATAGAGTCAGTAATCTCCCGTAATCTACATTCGTGGGCGTGGATTTTTTTAAGACCAGCTTCTATTTTCGTTTTTTCTTCTACTAACCCATCCTCCAATTCGCTAACGCGTTCCTCTGCCTCGGTGACCCTGGCCGTCAGAGCCTCTAGTTTTGACTGTATTTGGCCCACTGAGTTTTTAATTTCTGTCAGATTCGCTCTCATTTCTGCCCTTAGGGATTCTATATTCTCAGCAACGCTTTCTCTGATGCTTTTTTCAAGTTTACTCATCATCTTGACCATTGTTGCTCTGAATTCCATTTCTGATAATTGGGATACATCCATATGTATTAATTCTGTGGCCGAGGCCAATTCTGTGGCAGAGGCCACAGACTCATTATCTTTTCTTTGCTGGGGGGGACTTCTCCTTCTCGTCATTCTGATGAAGAGAGATTGCAGGGTTGTCCAGAGCCCAAGTGTTGACTGGGACCCAGGCCGTGCGCCCTTGTTTTATAGAGATCTTAGGGATGTGGGCTTCTTCCTTAAAGAGTTTATTTATTTATTTGAGAGAGAGAGAGACAGTCAGCAAGAAAGGGAACCCAAGCAGAGGAGTGGGAGAGGAAGAAGCAGGTTCCCGGTGGAGAAGCCCGATGAAGGACTCCTTACGGAGCGTTGTGATCACACCCTAATCCGAAGACAGGTGCTTGGTGACTGCGCCACTCAGGCGCTCCGGGTTGTGGGCTTCTTGATTTTTCAGCCTGCCTTCTGGGGGAGGGGCCTGCCTGCCGGTACTCAGAAAACCCTGTTTGGGTAGAGTCTCTGTGTCCCTTGCGAGGGGGGATGGGGATGGGCACCCTGTGAGCCGGTATTTCCGGGCTTTTGTTCTCTGGCGGCTTTCCCTGGCGGTTTGCTATGCCTCTTCTGAGAGAGCAGCAGCGGCTGAAATTCAGCCTCTGTCTCAGAACAGAGGGATCGCGGATCGTTCTCCACTGATGTTCTGGCCACTTTAACTCTGTTTCTGTTGGTGCTGCTCAACCCTGCAGCATCCCGGGCTGTGCGCCCCACACCCGGCGTCCCAGCCCTCACTTCCAGGGCCGGCACGTCTCTGTCCTTTGTGTTTCCAACCCCGCCAGCCGCCAGCCGCCCCGCGCGGGCTCCCGGAGCTCCCCGTCTCAGTCTGGTGTCTCACGGGTGCTGACCGCGAGTCCGCCTGCTCCCCCGTGCAGGTGGCCCTCCAGCCGCCAGCCGCCCCGCGGACGCTCCCGGAGCTCCCGGTCTCAGCCTCGATCCAGTGAGCACACCGGAGCTCCGGAGCTCCGTGAGATGCTTGGTGGTGCACGCTCCCGGCTCACGGACTCAGTCTGCCGTTTCCAGAGTGCGGGTCCGCGGTCCGCCCGCTCCCCGGTGCAGGTGGCCCGCCAGCCGCCCTGCGCGCGCGCTCCTGGAGCTCGCGTTCTAAGTCTGTTGTCTCGCGGGTGCCGTCCGCGAGTCCGCCTGCTCCCCCGTGCAGGTGGCCCGCCAACCGCCAGCCGTCCCGCGTGCGCTCCCGGAGCTCCCTTCTCAGCCTGCTGTCTCAAGCGTGCGGGTCCGCGGTCTGTCCGCTCCCCCTTGCAGGTGGCTACCGCTTCCCGGCGCCCTGACACGGCGGCTCCCTCCCCCTTCTGTTTAGCTTCCGATATCTGTGCGCGGTTTCACGGCTCCCCGCTTCGTACCTCGATACTCAGCGCTGGAGATGTTCATTTGTAGAGATCCAGATGTATCTTCCTGCGTCTCAGGCTGATTCCGTGGATGTTCCTGCTGGTGGTACCTATCCAGCTCAACTCAGGGGACCGGCTGAAAAAGGGGTCCCCTACTCCTCCGCCATCTTAACCTCCCCTCCCCAGGCTTGTAATCATCTTGACATTGCCATCTCATACTCACCGTGCCTGAAATTCCTTCCAAATGGAGTCTAATTTTTCTGATTTTGTTTATGTGGAAAGAGCTTTGCTGAACTCTACCTTCAGTGTGTTTGAGAGAGGAGTACACTTACCTATTTAATCTGTACTGATTGTGGAGCTCTCTTTCTTTCACTGCGTTATATTCGTTTTGGTACTTGAGAAGTTGTTCTCGCATTTTAGAGACCTCGGTGGTGAATGCCTCGGGAAAATTATCAGCTTGCTGAAGGTGAAACTGCTGCTGTTGTATTTGCTCGGTGAAACGTTTGGCATCCTCTAGCAGTTGGACCTCTGACTGTTGCGTACTGGGGTCCATGAAACAGAGATTTAAATAATGAGAAGGCTGTACTTTTAACACCCGTAGTAGCTCACATGGCAGTCTAGCAAGGAGAGGAGGGAACATGTCCACACTGCTCCCGGTTCCTTCCATTCCCGGGTTCTGTTCAATTCAGTGATATTTTTGTGCCAAGTATTGTACTAGGTACTGGAGGTTAATGGAGCTCACAATCTCGCAAGGGGAATGGATGAACTAGGTACCTGGAATACCAGGTGACAATTACTACCACTAGTGTCTAGATCAAGATGGTGGGAGAGACAGAAAGAGCATTGAGTTGGATGGGGATGTGGTATTTGTACTTGACTTTGAAGAATAATCATGACTTCCCAGACTTGTGGGGGGGTGCGTTGATAATAAGGACAAGAGTGGGTCATCCCTTCAACTGCCCCGGCAATGTGGCTTTCCTTAATTCCTGAATTCTCCTGAGCTGACTATAGGAAAATCTTGTCCTCCTCAGTGAACTAAGAAACAACCAAGTTTTCTAAGGACACTTTACTAGGAAACTAGGAAGAAAAATTCTCCTATAAAATTATGGACCTAAAGTACCTTAGAGATTTCTGATCCTATCTTCAATGTCTGGCTAGAGCTGGACTTGAATGTCACAGTTGAGGGGGATTCCCTGTCTAGGTCTTGACCCTGTCTAGGAACAAGGGTTAAATATCTGGCAAGAGGCAGATTTGAATGGACAGAGAAACTGGACTTGGTGAAATCCTCTAAAACTCACCCAGCTCTGCTACAGGCTGGCATCCGCAGCAGCCTCGTCAGCGGCCTTGACTCACCGTTCTCAGAAACCCAGCTGCCCAACAGTAGCTACCTCTCCTAGTGGAAGCAAGACTGGTGCCGTGTCGTGTTTTAAAGCCAGCACTCCTCCTCGGTGCACGCCCCACCAAGTTTCCTCACCAAGAGAAATCTCCGGGGGGAACCTCATTTGCGAAGATGCCCAATGACTTGATCAAGGCTGTCTCAACTGAAGTTACCTGCTCCACCCACTTCCTCTGGTGTTAATATGGCATTTGCTCAGTAACATCCAGCGAAACGTTTCCCGGGACATAATATGTTCCAGGCACTATGTTAGATCCCAAATAGTAACAGCAGCTATAGTGATAACGTGTATAATTTCTATTCACGAAAGCTGAAGTTGTTTCTTATAATTCAGTTTCCTTGCATATAAATCTAAAGTTGCCTGATCTCCTTAATGTGAGTCTTCAGCTGCGGAACTGTGAAGTGTTGACTTGTGCCACAGGGCCTGATGCCCTCCAGAAAGAAAGTGGACAAGGTGGCTAGGGTTCTAGCCAGAGCACAAATGCTAATTTACTCACATGGATTTTAAATATAGTGTCAGCAGAAGAGAATTTAACAACTTCTCTAACGTGGTTCCAGTGTAAAACTCATTCGGTTTCAGTTCAGCATTTCCAGGCTGTATCTGCCGTGCTAAAACCTCAGCAGCAAGAGTGGAGAGTGCGTCTTCACGCCGTTCTCATCCACCAGGCAGGAGTGGGAGAGGGTAGTGGGTGTTCGTAATGACAAGAGAGGGAACTAAAGGGTAAAGAGGAGGTAAAATGTGGGTAGCAGAAGGGAAGTAAGGGTTTTGCAACACAACCTGGAAGTAGGAAGAAATAACACCATAGCCTTGGTCCTATGTTGTTGTCTGTCACTGGGACACAGGGAACTAAACTGTGGCCCAGGGAAGGAGGAAGCCAAATCAGCATCCCACAAAGCTCTGCTGAGTTCTAGATGAGAGCTATGTGGAGGGCGAGAAATGTTGCAGTATTCCTTGTATCTGCAAAGGGACTTGGAGGGATGCCCTGAGAACTGCACGGATTCCCTCCCCTCTGTCATTTAAGCAGTGTGAAGTATGCTGAAAAAGCTTACCCCAGACTTTCCATCTAAATCCTCCAAGTTCCTGAGTCTTGAGAACTATCTGTACATACTGGCAGTCAGGGCCAATTGTGGAAAATGGAGTCTCCATGAGGGATGGGGTGAGGAGTTAGCTCGAGGCTTCCATTGAGGAAGAAGAGGAGGAGCCAGAGCTGGATGGTTGTTAGGAACTTGGATGGAGCTGAGTATTAGGCAGTGGAGTGAAAGTGAAGGGCACATGGGAATGCAGCTCTGCTCTTCTCCTTGTGCTTCACTCTTCCCTCATGCTCCCATCCTCAAAGTAGCCAAATTGACTCTGGGCAGGAAAAGAAGTAGGGCTAATGTTTGAAGACTCGGGGAGAGGATGGGTGGGGAATGGCAGGATGGAGTTTCTATCCATTGCTGTCTCTCCTTGGCTCTTGGTGAAGACATCATGCAAGGTAATGAGGCAGGTGGTTATGCGGAAAAGGAGGGAGGGGGATGGGGAGTAGTAAGGAAGAGCAGCAGAACTGGATTTCCCTTCTTTCTTCACTCTCCTTCAGGTGCTTAGAAAACTTTGTGGAATTATCCTGTGGAAGCCTATTCGCACCTGCTGATTGGGACTAGGCTAAAGAGAGTAGCCTCGGGTAGGTGGATGAGGTAAGAAGACCAACGTCTCAGCAGATGTAGGCTGGGGTTGTGCTAGAACCTATAACTCTGAGCGGTGAAGAGAGATGGGGAACGGAGAATCCTACAAGAGTGTTCTGTAGCAGATAATGTCAGTGTCCCATCAAATCCCACCCCCCAGCCCACTCTGGGGGTCACCTTTAGCTTTGGTGGACAGTTACCATACGCACTGACGGCACCTGTGTGTCTCTGCCTGAGAGCTTTCTCTGGCCATAGGAACTTGCTTGGCTTCTCAGAGGGTGTGCTAGAAACACCAGGAGCTCATCTCCCTAGGAGCAATCGTTAATCAACAATGGATGGAAAACAGTGGACAAATATCCCAGTTTCCTCACCCTTTGGTGGGAGAGTTCCGAGGTGTGTTCCACACACTCAGGGGGTCCTCAGTGAGTCTGGGCACCAGTTGGCCACAGTGTAAACCTGCAGAGAAGCACACCCCTGGCTACATTGCTCCCTTCCCCATCTCACTTCCCCATCCTCCCATGGTAATTTCTGGTATCACTTCTCAAACTACTTGAACTCAGACCTTTGCCTCGAAGCCTGCTTTTGGCAGAATAAAAAACAAGATAGAGCCCATCACACACATATGAAAAGAAATATAAATATGATAAAAGACGTCTCCACATGAGCAAATAGCCTACCTTACCACGGTATCATGGAGCAAGGTGTACTTCGCTTTTAACTCTGCCATTCTGGTTCCAGGAAGTTTTCCCATACTGTGTAACTAGCAAAGAGAACACAAGACCCCTGTTAGCCAGCACCCTCCTTATGCTTAAAGCAGAGATAAAGTGGATATAGGGATATCTTATAAAATCTTCCCATTCAACATTAGAGAGAAAACATACAAGGTAATGTGGTGTATTATAAAGATGCTGGGTGTTCGGAGAAAATGTTCTACTCTGCCTCTTGTAATCTCTATGTTCCCAGGCAAGACTCTTACCTCTCTAGACTATCGTTTCTTCATCTGTAAATTGAGGGAAGGGATTGAGTTAAATTCTTCCAATTCTAAAAAAAGCATACTTCTAGGTTTAGCAAACACCTGAATAGTATAGATGATTAGGATGGCTATTTGTAAGTTGACAGAACTAATAATCATCGAACATCTATTACAAGCAAGTGTTGTACATCAATTATTTCATTGTCAGAAATGTTTTGTGAAGTAGGGATTATCTCAATTTTAAACTGAAGTCTAGAAAGTTAAGTGATTTGTTTCAACGTTACAGAGTTAGTTAAAGGCAGTGTCAGAATGTAAACCCAAGTGGTCCAGCTCCAAAAATCCATGATCACTCCCCTGTCCCACAATCTCTCTGCCTCTACAGCCAAAGAAGCATGTAAGTTTATTTGGTACATAAAGTGATATTATTTGTTTCTTTTTCATTTCTGGCAAAAGAACTTTTGATTTACTCTCTGAGTTAGATGATAAATAGTAATAGACATCAGAGCACAATATGAAACATGAACGTTTTACTATAATGCAATGAACATTTGTATTAGGTTTGACTTTAATTGAACTGCTACTGACAGTATCAAAACATGGAACTAAAGAAAAGATTTGTGTGTATCAATGCCATGTTGTTCTTACCTCCAAAATACTTCTTGAGTCCATCCCTTTTCCTCTCCTTTTCCTGGTCCCACTCGTCCAAGTCCCAGCCCATCTCATTTGGACTACTGCAAAACCTCCCACTCTTCCCGTCCCTATCCCTGTGTCCACTCAGGCCTCCATCAGTCCACTTTCTAAGAAGATTTTTTTTTTTAATCAAACAAGATTTTGCTATGCTGGGTGTTCAAAACTCAAGTGGAATAGAATTCAAGACCCTGGAGATGACCCCTGAGGTCCTATATGACCCTGCTACCTCCCAGTCTCCTTTCAAAACCCTCTCCTCAAGCTCTTAATGCTCCAGCCACACTGGCTGCCTTTTATTTCCCTAAATGCGTGAATCTCCTTCCTTCCCCTGGGCCTCCATGTTGGCCATTCCTCACTTTTCCCCGACTCCAATTCTTTCTTCATACCTCAGTTTCTTTTTTTTTTTTTTAAGATTTTATTTATTTGTTTGATAGAGTGTGCACAAGTAGGCAGAGCGGCAAGCAGAGGGAGAGGGAGGAACAGACTCCCTGCTGAGCAGAGAGCCCAACGTGGGGCTCCATCCCAGGACCCTGAGATCATGACCTGAGCTGAAGGCAGACGCTTAACCGACTGAGCCACCCAGGCGCCCCCATAGCTCAGTTTCAATATCAATCTATAATCGGGCCTTCTCTGACTTCTAAATTAAGATAGATACCCACACATACCACAGACCCCAAAAGAAAGTTGTATTTCATACTATATAACATATTACAGTCTGCAGTAATAAACATATTTACGTGACTCCCCAACTACTTGTATAAGCACCATGAGGAAGGGGCCTGGGTCAGCTCATTCTTCACAGTGTCCTCAGCCGTTGGAAGCCCAGGCACAGTGCAGCCATTGGCAAACACATGCCACATGAGCAAATGAATGACTGTAACTGATAAAATGCAAAGGTCAAAGTCTCCACAGTGGCCTTTCATGGTCTCTCTATCTACATCGGGTGGAAAAGACATTGTAAAATGCACTGTAAAACCCTCTCTCTCTTGTGAAAGTGTTTGGGATCTTCTGCAAGGGACTTACAAGCTGGAGACGGACCTGGGTCCCAATCCTCACAACTGTCATTTTCTATATATGGGTGACATATGGTAAACAAGATTTATTTATTTATTTATTTATTTATTTATTTATTTATTTATTTATTTATTTTAGTTATTTGCATTCCAGTTAGTTAACATACAGTGTAATGTTAATTTCAGGTGTACAATGTAGTGATTCAACACATACAACACCCAGTGCTCATCACACCAAGTGCCCCTGGCCTCCTTAATCCCCATCACCTCTTTCACCCCTATCTCCACCCACCTTAACCATCAGTTTGTTCTCTATACTGAAGAGTCTATCTCTTGGTTTTCCTTTCTTTCCCTTCCATGATCATTTGTGTTGTTTCTTAAATTCCACGTACGAGTGAAATCGTATGGTGTCTTTCTCTGACTTCTTCCGCTTAGCATAATTCTCTCTAGCTCCATTCGTGTCGTTGCAAATGGCAAGATTTCATTCTTTTTTATGACTGAGGAATATCCCATTGTATATATAGATACCACATCTTTATCCATTCACTAGTAGATGGACATTTGGGCTCCCTCGAAAATTGGGCTGTTGTTGATAGTGCTGCTATAAACGTCAGGATGCATGTATCCCCTTGAATTAGGAATTAGGTATTCTTTGGTAGATACCACTAGTGCAGTTGCTGGATCTTAGGGTAGCTCTATTTTTAACTTTCTGAGGATCCTCCATGCTGGGTAAAGAGGATTTGTAAGCCCCTTGAGGAGGCTCTGCTTCTCCCTATACCAAATACCTTAAAATGTATTCGTATGCCACTTTAAATATAGTTTCCATGTAAATTTTTAAGTGTTGAGTTGCTGTTGGTAGGTTGACCTAGTGTCACATTTTATAGATATTTCAATAAACACATTTATTTTGTTTCTTCAGTTTTCTTTCTGCATTTTTTTTAAAATTTTATTTTATTATATTATGTTAATCACCATACAGTACATCCCCAGATTCCGATGTAAAGTTTGATGCTTCAATTAGTTGCGTATAACACCCAGTGCAGCATGCAATACGTGCCCTCCTTACTACCCATCACCAGTCTATCCCATTCCCCCACCCCCTCCCCTCTGAAGTCTTCAGTTTGTTTCTCATAGTCCATAGTCTCTCATGTTTCATTCCCCCTTCTGATTACCCCCCTTTTCTTTATCCCTTTCTTCCCCTACCGATCATCCTAGTTCTTATGTTCCATAGATGAGAGAAATCATATGATAATTGTCTTTCTCTGCTTGACTTATTTCACTTAGCATTATCTCCTCCAGTGCCGTCCATGTTGCAGCAAATGTTGAGAATTCGTTCTTTCTGATAGCTGAGTAATATTCCATTGTATATATGGACCACAGCTTCTTAATCCAGTCATCTGTTGAAGGGCATCTCGGCTCCTTCCATGATTTGGCTATTGTGGACAATGCAGCTATGAACATTGGGGTGCATATGGCCCTTCTCTTTACTACGTCTGTATCTTTGGGGTAAACACCCAGTAGTGCAATGGCTGGGTCATAGGGTAGTTCAATTTTTAACTTTTTAAGGGACCTCCACACTGTTTTCCAGAGTGGCTGTACCAACTTGCATTCCCACCAACAATGTAGGAGGGATCCCCTTTCTCCACATCCTCTCCAACAATTGTTGTTTCTTGCCTTGTCTATCTTTGCCATTCTAACTGGCGTAAGGTGGTATCTCAGTGTGGTTTTGATTTGAATTTCCCTGATGGCTAATGATTTTGAACATTTTTTCATGTGTCTGTTAGCCATTTGTATGTCTTCATTGGAAAAGTGTCTGTTCATATCTTCTGCCCATTTTATGATTTGTTTATTTGTTTCTCGTGTATTGAGTTTGAGAAGTTCTTTGTAGATCTTGGATACCAGTCCTTTATCTGTGGTGTCCTTTGCAAATATATTCTCCCATTCCGTGGGCTGTCTCTTAGTTTTTTTGACTGTTTCCTTGGCTGTGCAGAAGCTCTTTATCCTGATAAAGTCCCATAAGTTCATTTTATCTTTTATTTCTCTTGCCTTTGGAGATGTGTCGTGAAAAAGGTTGCTCTGGCCGATGTCATAGAAGTTGTTGCCTATGTTCTCCTCTAGAATTTTGATGGATTCCTGTCTCACATTGAGGTCTTTCATCCATTTGGAGTTTATTTTTGTGTATGGTGTGAGAGAGTGGTCAAGTTTCATTCTTTTGCATGTAGCTGTCCAATTTTCCCAGCACCATTTATTGAAGAGACTGTCTTTTTTCCACCGGATGTTTTTTCCTGCTTTATCAAAGATTAGTTGCCCAAAGAGCCGAGGGTCCATTTCTGGGTTCTCTATTCTGTTCCATTGGTCGATGTGTCTGTTTTTGTGCCAGTACCATGCTGTCTTTGTGATCACAGCTTTGTAGTACAGCTCGAAATCCGGCATTGTGATGCCCCCAGCTTTGTTTTTCCTTTTCAACAGTTCCTTGGAGATTCGGGGCCTTTTCTGGTTCCATACAAATTTAAGGACTATTTGTTCCAGTTCTTTGAAAAATGTCCTCGGTATTTTGATCGGGATAGCATTGAAAGTGTAGATTGCTCTGGGTAGCATGGACATTTTAACTATGTTAATTCTTCCAATCCATGAGCATGGAATATTTTTCCATCTTTTTATGTCTTCCTCAATATCTTTGAAAAGTGATCTATAGTTTATAGGATATAGGTCTTTCTGCATTTTTGAACTAATATGTAATTTACTTCAGATCTCAAACATTTTCATAGGTTCCTAAAAAACAGTGTAGGACCTAGGCATTGTGCTTTTAAGGCCTAATACGTTTAAAAAAAAAAAAAAGCGGGGCCCCTGGGTGGCACAGCGGTTAAGCGTCTGCCCTCAGCTCAGGGCGTGATCCTGGCGTTATGGGATCGAGCCCCACATCAGGCTCTTCCGCTATGAACCTGCTTCTTCCTCTCCCACTCCCCCTGCTTGTGTTCCCTCTCTCGCTGCTGTCTCTATCTCTGTCAAATAAATAAATAAAATTAAAAAAAAAAAGCTTTGCATTTCGGCCCTCTTAAAGAAGAAAAATTACTGGGAAAAGTTATGAAAAGGTAAGGGTGAGAATATGTGTTTGTATGTGTGTGCATGTAATATGAAGACCATGTGGGGACCAGCCTTATAATTAGGCAACAAGTTAACCACTCTAAGTAAGCCATTGGGTACGGAAATTATGGACTCTTATGTTTAAAAATGCATATAGTATTTATTATTTTGTTTTCAAGCTGAAAAGACATTACCTCTCACCTACTGCCCTGCATGATGGAACCAGAACAAATGTGACATAGGTCCTCCCCTACAGTAGTTCACAGTTTGAGAAGATAGACACAAATTACAGAACACTAGCACTACACTCAGTAGCTTTATTGTGAGTAAATAACCATATTTGGTATCATGCTGTTATTTTCTCTATATTGTAAGTTAAAGCAAATAAATAAGATTATAAATTACAGACCACTTCCAGACGATGGAACTTCCAGAATGGTCCTGTGAAGAGCTTGATGAATCCACCCCCTCAGAGAAACATTGATTCAACTCATCAAAATTATCTAACACAATCTTTTAAAATCCCTGGAAATTGACCTAAGGGCATGCAAAATATTGAGATGTATTTATTTAACAAAATCTGAAACTGAATAAGAACAGTAGCCGACTATGGCATTTGAAACATGAACTGTACCCATTACCCCTGGCCCCATGTTGTGGAAGAACTCTTCTGGGCAGGCTTAGCAGCCAGTGAAGAGCTTATCTCCCCCACCTTCCTATTGCTAAAGACCTCTTCAGGTGGGTGGGGCAAGGTTAAAAATAAAAACAAGGAAAGAATATGTATACAGAGACATCAGAGGCTGCACACTATGGGGAAGATACACTTCACAGAATTAGTCCAGCCAAGTCACTAAACAAATAAACAATGAACAACAATAACACAAACCCAACAGCAACAACAACAAGCCTGGGCAGAAATCAGAAACCAAAGTTGTTACAATATATTATCTAAAATGTCCAGTTCTCAACAAAAAATTATGAGTCCTTCAAGAAATGGGGGGGAAGGGCAAAAACTCTTTGGGGGGCGTGCAGATGTTGGACTTAACAAAGACTTCAAAGCGGCTATTATAAACATGTCCAAATAATGAAAGCAAACCATATTTAAAGAATTAAAGGAGAATATGATGTCAATTCATCAAATAGCAAATATCAATAAGGTATTGATCTAGAAGGCCAAGAGCTAAGATGATAAAATGATGTTCCTTGGGTTGTAAGAAGGTATGATTTTTGTATTTTTATGTTTGCTTATCTCTATTTTCTACTTTTCTCCAACACATATGTATTGCTTTTAATAAAAAAAGTCTATTAAATATGCTTGAAAACTATTGCTGTAAACAGTAGGGATTCAGAGCAGAATTTCATTTGTTTATTTATTTATTTATTTGACAGAGATAGAGACAGCCAGTGAGAGAGGGAACACAAGCAGGGGGAGTGGGAGAGGAAGAAGCAGGCTCATAGCAGAGGAGCCTGATGTGGGGCTCGATCCCAAAACGCCGGGACCACGCCCTGAGCCGAAGGCAGACGCTTAACGCTGTGCCACCCAGGCGCCCCCCAGAGCAGAATTTCAAACCGGAGAGTGCCATGTTCAGATCTTACTGGCAGATACAGCCAGATTCTAGCTCAGACTTAGTGAAAACTCAGCTGTATTGAGTCTTTTCTAAAATACCAGTTAATTGAAGCCCGATGGCAGGTGGACCAGGGGTACATGTTGGCAGGTTTTATGACTACAGAAAAAGCAGGAAGGCAAGAGAAGCTTCCTTTCCTATTTGCTGTTTCCATCACCCCAATAGCCAGACTGCCTTTGATGCCTACGAACCTATGAAGAAAGCTGACAGGGCAAAACATCTGGTATGTCTTTGTAGTTTCTACATAAATTGAAAAAATTTAAGTCATAGACATTTAGAAAGAAGATTGATAAGCTATCTTTTATTTGGTCTACTCTCCTAAAAACCAATCTCTCTTAAAAAGAAAAAGATCCAACTGTGAAGAACGGATTCTAGCCTCCTTAAACATAAAATTCATAATCTGGATGTAATATTCATCCAACAGTGACTTTTCTGTGAAATTGTAAACTGTCTCCTTAAGCAGGTCTGTCTCTGGTTGGGAACTTCAGACTCCATTCTAGCGGATGAAATGCTTCACTCATGAACATCAACATGGAAAAAAATGGTTGCATTTTCACACTGCATGATACAAATGGGCACAGAAACCAAGTTTGTCATGTTTTAAAAATTGCTGCAACATGGACGGCACTGGAGGAGATAATGCTAAGTGAAATAAGTCAAGCAGAGAAAGACAATTATCATATGATTTCTCTCATCTATGGAACATAAGAACTAGGATGATCGGTAGGGGAAGAAAGGGATAAAGAAAAGGGGGGTAATCAGAAGGGGGAATGAAACATGAGAGACTATGGACTATGAGAAACAAACTGAAGACTTCAGAGGGGAGGGGGTGGGGGAATGGGATAGACTGGTGATGGGTAGTAAGGAGGGCACGTATTGCATGGTGCACTGGGTGTTATACGCAACTAATGAAGCATCAAACTTTACATCGGAATCTGGGGATGTACTGTATGGTGATTAACATAATATAATAAAATAAAAAAAAATAAATAAAAATGCAGGATCTAAAGCACAGACCCATAAGACCCAACTAATGTCAAAGAGTATACATAATGAAAGGTTAGATATAATGTCATAAAGTTCATAAATATGATTTCACAATAGACAATTGTGTTACTGAATGGCCTTGTTGGTAATTGAGACTGGAAGGAAACATTTACTCTAGAGCTGAAAGTTTAACAAGAGTTCATGATTCATGGACAACATGTAATGATACGGAAAAAATTTCAAAAATGGAAATTCTAGGACATTCCAAGGAAAGTAAGAACTTTCACCAAGTGAACTTATGTGGAAGGGGTCAGCATGAGGAAACAATTAGGTGTTTGTGTGGGTGTGTGCAGGGCAACCACAGTGACCATGGTTATTAACGTACTCTATTCTTGTTGCCTCTTTGACATTACCTACTGGTTTGCTCTTATCCTGATAAATCGTTGACTTTGGGGGATAGCATAAACTTTTCATCATAAATCCTTATCATTCTTGTCTCCCACTCACACTCTCCCTTTCTCTGCTAGAAATAAACAACATGGCCATTTGAAGCAGTTTCCAAATGCAATGGAACTCTCAACAAAGCATCACTCCTATTGTTTGACTTTTCCCCTTGGTTGTTATATTAAGCTTTAGCTTTCCCATATACCTAACTCATTCACCAAACAGAATTAAGCCACCTGAACTCATCATCTGCATCAACGGATCCATTTATCCACAGCCACCCCTACCCTTAACTTCTTTCCCCAAATCTCAAAAATGAAGTCCTCCTTTCCTCTTGTTAAGGCAAACCTATCCACCTGTGTTTTCAAATATATACTCTCCTACCTTGTCCTAGGCGAATGCATCAGTTATACCTTCTTTTCCTTTCTAATCTCTATTTCTCCCACTTAACTGGCTCAGTGTAGTATTGTATTCAAGTACATCATGGTGGACTTTGATTTGAATTCCAGCTCTGTTACTTTTTTTTCTTTTTCAGATTCCAGTGTAATTAGTGTACGCTGTTACATTAGCTTCAGGTGTGCAATGTGACTCAACGACCCTATACTTTACTCGGTGCTCATCACGATAAGTGTGCTCTTAATCCCCTTCACCTATTTCCCCCGTCTCCCCGCCCACCTCGCTCTCGTAACCCCAGTTTTCTATATTTGAGTCTGGTTTTTTTGGTCTCTTTTCTCTCTGTTTTGTTCAGCTCTACTACTTCTTAACTTTGTAAACTGGAGTCCTATTTAATCAATCTGTGCCTCAGTTTCTTCAGCTGTAAAAGATAAAAGTAGCCCCAATTTCATAAGTCTCTGTGAAAACTAAATGAATAATTATAGGTAAGGTATTTGGTATAGTGTCTAGTACACAAATAAGAGCTTAATCAATGGCAGTTATTTTATTAGTATCATCATTGACATTATCCTCAACCTATAAATTTGCTCAAGTCTTTCTGACTTAAGAAACAAAACAAAATCCACCTTGGGTGCTATGCTCCTGTCTCTGTGTCCTTCACTCTCATTTCAGCTTTTCTCAAAGGAGTCATCTCAGCTCTCTATCTCCACTCCCTTACCTTCCGGTCACTCACCAATCCATAGTCCCTGTATCACCAAACCGATACATTGACCAGTGACTTTCTCATTTCTCTGGCTGATTTTGAGATTTTTCTCTTAACCAGTGTTTTCCAGTAATTTGTTTATGATATATCTGGGTGTAGTTTGCTTCCGCCTGAGATTTGTTCGCCATGTTGGATCTGTGAGTTCATAGTTTTTAATCAAAGTTAGAAAAATTTCAGATGTTGGTTTTTCAAATATTTTTTCTGTCCACCCCGCCTCTCCTTCTGCAACTAATTATTCATATCTTTGGCCACTTGATACCCACAGATCACTGATGTTCTCTTCATTTTTATTTTACACTCCTTTTTCTTTGTTTCCTTTTGAATAGTATCTATCGTTACATCTTAAAAATCCACTAATCTCCTTTTCTTTAGTGTTTAATCTGCTGTTAATCCCATCCAGTGAATTTTTTCATCTCAAATACTGTATTTTTCATCTTTAGAAGTTTGATTTGAGCCTTTTTATAGCTTTCTCTTTTCTCATTATGTTTATGCTTCCTTCCACCTCTTTTCCAACATTCAAAATCTCTTTAATATCTGTTCTGATGTCCTTGTCAATTAATTCTATTTCCGTTCTACTCCATTGTTTGATTTTTCTACTCATTATAAGTCATATTTTCCTGCTTCTTTTGTGCCAGACATTGTGAATTTTACGCTATTGGGAGATGGATTTTTTAAAAATATTCCTTTAAATATTTCTGGGCATTGTGAGTCATAGTTAAGTTACTTGGAAACAGTTTGATCATTTCAAGTCTTGCTTGTGATCTTTGTTAAGGAAGTCCAGAATGATCTTTTGTCTAGGGCTAATTTGGCCCCACTACTGGGTCAGTACCTTTCTACTCAGTGCCCATACATTAGGAGGTCTTTCTGTTCTGATTGGTGGCAACGTGAGCTATTGGCTCTCTATGAGTTTCAGGTGTCATTCCATCCTCTCCTCTCTGGGAGTTCTTTCTCCAGCCTCAGCAATATCCTCATCAGCATGCACTGATCAGTATTCCTCTGCTGATCTCCGGAGCTTCTGCTCTGTGACACTCTTCCCTCTCCTCACCTATGTATTTTAGCCAACTCGGCCTCCCTGAAACTCCAAGTGTGTCACCACAAATCAGCAAGACCTGGTTCTATTTGGGTTCCCCTCCTTATGCTATCACGTGGAAACTCTGTAAAATGGCACAATTAAAGGTCTCAGTTTATTACGTACCCCCATAGATTACTGTCCTGTGCAATCTGTTGTCCAAAGTCCGAAAACCACTGTTTCATCTAATTTGATCTGATTTTAGTTGTTTAAGGTAGGGGGTAAATCTGGGTCCCGTTACTCTGTCTTAGTTGGAAGTAGAGCCCCAGTGACCTCTTAATTATTATATTCAGATGACATTTCTCTGTCCTTAGGTTACTTGATAATTTTATGACACTTATTACTATTGACTTATTATAGTGCATCATTCCTGTAACTCTTTCCTCTTCCAGGTCCTGTAATATATAGTCTCACAGTTCTCTCTCTTACTTTTCTCTTTTCTTCTCTGGTCCTCCCTTTAAAAGTTGGTGGCATCCAGGATTTGGTCCTTATCTTTTTCCCCTTTCTAAACTATTTACTTTCCTCAGGGCCTCTTATTCACTCCCAGAGTCTGAGATACCACCTACATGCTGAGGACCCCCAAACAGAGGGGTCTCCAGGCTTTTATTGGACAAGCTAGAACTTTATGTGGGCAAGGGCCTTGTAAGACTATGGGAGTTACGGTGACAGAGTAATAAACACCTTCTTTGTCCAACCCTTGGAATACATGAAATTGTTTACTTAATACAGTATCAGTGTTCAGGTATTGTGATAATTTTTTTGACAGAAATTTATGATCATGCAGCATTTTATCCTTTTATAGAATAAATAAAATCCATAATTCTTTACAGAGCATGTGGCAGTAGATAACTAACCACTTCCCCTGACTTTTAAGTCTTGTCTCCCTTGTTAATATGTCCCTCTGTGCTGCCAGAAAAACACAATTTTCACCTTGCTTTAAATCCTTCAAAGGATCCCAGCACCTTCAGTATTAACTCTAGGTCCCTTAACGTGGTAGACAAGGGCTTTCATTATCTAGCAGCTAACACCCTCTCCAAACTGGTCTCCTCCCTTTCTAAACCTCCCACGACCATTTCAGTTATGTGTTATGTCCTGTGGCGGGCAGAATGATGCCCTTCCCCTCGCCCCCAAAGATGTCCGCATCCTAATCCCTCTGACATATCTAGGGATTGTTACGTTACATGGCAAAAGGGACTTTGCAGATGTAATTAAGAGTGTGGACCCCGAGATGTGGAGATCATTGTGGATTACCTGGCTGGCCCGATCTAATCATAGGAGTCCTTAAAAGCAGAGTGCCTTTCCTGGCCAAGTTAGAGAGATGAAATGGAAGAAGGAGGAAAGATTGGAAGTGTGAGAAGAACTTGACCTACTGGAGGAAGGGGGTCATGGGACAAGGAATGTGTGTAACCCCTAGAAGCTAAAAAAGGAACAGAACCGGATACTCTGGTAGAGCCTCCAGAAAAGAACAGTCCTATCTACACCTTGATTTTAGCGCAGTGAGAACCATGTTGGACTTTCAACCTACAGAATTATAAGATCATAAATTTTGTTTAAGCCACTGAGTTTGCAGTAATTGGTTGGGAGAGCAGTAGAAAATGACTACAGTTCCCAACCATACCATGCCTTGCATGTTCTATTCCCCAGTCTTTAATTTCTTCTCTCACTTGTCCACTTGGAGAACTCTTATACTCCCTTCAAAACATCTCAGTGGTCAACTGAGACACCTCCAGGCAGAATCACTTCTTTTCTGTATTTTTAGATGCATCTATTATTGTATACTACTATCAAAATATGTTTAAACATGTTTTTCCCACTAGGTTGTATCTTCTTTGATGATGGAAACCCTACACTACTTACTTTTGAGCCCCAGTACATGGCTTGGTATCTTGTAAGGGTTCAGTAATGTTCACTAAACTGTTCCTTATCTAAGCTTATCTTAAAACGAATGATGCAGTTGGAAGAACTCTTGTTCATTCACTTACTTGTCAGAGAGGGTAGGTATAAAAGAGGAATAAGGCAAGGTAACTTGGCCTGAACATTGACTCGAAAGAGGAGAACGGCTGTACAAAATTGACTGCCTCCCCCACAGCTTCTCTTCTCATTTCTGTGTGGTTGGCAAGGTGCACAGGATGAGCAAAGAGGTCTGGGACGGTTCCCCCACAGCTGTCTTTTCCCTTCTCTGGTGGCCCACCCCAGGAATGCAAGGGGGAGGCTCCAAGTGTCAAACAGGACCTCCCACAAGTTAAGATATCAAGTGCAGTGGACATTGTGGATGAGTAATGTGATTGCTTAACTATATGTAAGACTTCAAAGTTAAGTCATAATAATTTTAAGATAACATGTGCAGCCAAATAAATAAAAAGCATGCCTTTGCATGTACATGCTACAGGATGGCATTCCTTTAAAACACTCACATTTGTCCCACTGAAGCTGCAATTGCTTGGAACTTTATCAGTCATTTGTCCCTTGTTTAAAATTTTCCTCCTTTTCTTCCGAAGATCATGAGGAGAAATGGTAGCAGGTTGGAGTGGGTTGGGAGGCAGGAAATGAGCCAGATTGAAACCCAGATGCCTCTTCAAGAGCTTCAAAGGGTGAACCAATGACGAAGAGCGAAGAACTTAACTGGGCCAAGATATGAGGGGCAGTCACATAAGGGTCAGAACATAATCAGAGCTGGGAAACAGAGCCCAGTTAAAACCAGTGAATGACCAATGTCACAAAATAGGAACCAGAAGAGTAGGGGTCGGCGGCAGGGATGGCATGGGACCCAGAAAGGATTGTGTTGCCAGTGGACTCTGACCAGTCAGCTTTCAGTCCTTCACACGCACAGCCCCACCTCTAGCCCACCTATAAAGATCTTGAGCAGCCTTAGGCAGTGAGAATGCTGAAAAGCTGGGGTCCTGAAAGGCCAGGATATATCTCATGTAAGGACTGTAAATGTATGAAGGTCATGTCCACAGCTGGTCAGTTGTTCATCTCACTTTGTAGTTCACAGACCAAAGCCCCTGCTCTGACCCTTTCCTAAGGGGGCTGGATCCCTGGGCCTGGCTGCTCTCTGTGGGTACCCACCATCAGGCCTTCTCTGGTGTGCCCACAGCAGCGTCCCTCCCAGCTGGCTGCCAGCTGGGGTCCCCCAGCTCCAGGCCAGGAGTTGGTAGGTAAAGGATATAACCTCTCCCCACAACAAAGAAAATTGGGACTTCTGGGGTCCCCTTCCTGGTTTAAAGATGCTTCTGCCCACAGTGCTCCTGTCAGTATTCACAGCAGCATACTCCACTTCCCCTTCTAGCAGGCAAATTGTGAGGGACAATAAAGTCTTTCACTGCTGATTGCAGAAGTGTTCTTTAAAAAAGAACAAAAACCCAAAGTTGCAGCTTGAATTTCCCCTTTGATACCATAAAATGGAAACTTGGGAGCAGAATATGGGGATGTTTGAGTTCCACTCTTGTTTTTTTCTTTCTTTCTTTCTTTTTTTTTTCCAACAAGAACATTTTTTACTTGATGCATGCTTCAGAATACATGGCTCTAAAAGATATATATATGTAAAACATTTCATCCAAGAAAAAATAGAATTACACATTTTCCTCCAGTACACATAGAAGAATCCCCTGGTTAAATCACATAAAAAGAGACAACAAATATTACAAATTTGAGAAGACTGAAATCATACCAAGCATATTTTCCAACCACAATGGTACAAAACTAAAGATTACCAGTAAGACAAAGCTGGAAAATCTACAAGGTACTTATTAAATATTTAATATGTAAATATTAACACACTACTGTGTACAAACAAAGGGCCAAATAAGAAATCGAACAGCAAATCAAAACATGTCTCAAAACAAGAGAAAGAAAACACAATATTCCAAAACTATGGAATGCAGCAAAAGCAGATGTTAGAGTGAAATTTATGCTATAAATATTTGTATTAAGTAAGAGTACAAATAAACATTATACCACAAGGAACTAGAAAAAGAAGAAACTTGGCTGAAATTTAGTAGAGGAAGGAAATTACAAAGAAAAAATCAGAAATAAATAGAGAGCAGAATAAACAGTAACATAACATTGAAAGTAATGACCAGTTTTTCCAAAACAATAAACAAAATTGGCAATGCTTTAACTACGTTAACTAGGAAAAAAAGAGAGAAGAATCAAACACCAAAAGGAGCGATGAAAGAGATAACAGATACCACAGAAATACATAGTGTGATAACAGATCACTATAAACAATTCTATACTAACAAATCAGATAACTTAGGGGAAAAAAACCCAGATAATTTCTTTTTTAAGATTTTATTTCTTTGAGAGAGAGAGAGCAGGAGCAGGAGCAGGAGAGAGGGGCAGAGGGAGAGGGAGAAGCAGGACCCGACACAGGACCAGATCCCAGGACCGTGGGATCATGACCTGAGCCAAAGGCAGACACCAAACTGACTGAGCCACCCAGGCGCCCCCAGATAATTTCTAAAAACACATAAGTTACCAAGATTGAATCATGAATCTTGAATCCAAGAAATAGGACATCTTCTTAGACCAATAACAAGAATGAAAGTTGAAGTAGGACTCAAAAATCTCTAAGCACAGAGAAGCCCAAGACCACATGGTTTCTTTGGTGAATTCTACCAAACATTTAAAAAAAATGATCAATGACAATCTTAATCAAAATCTTAACAAACAGGGGAATAGAGGGAACGCATTCAAAATCGTTCTGTGAGGCTAGTATTACCCTGATATCAAAGCAGGATAAAAATAATACAAGAACAAAAGAGTCTAGTTTGTCTGAAATAAGTATTGCTACTCTGGCTGTCTTTTGACATCCATTTGCATTATTAATGTCTCTCCACCCCCTCACTTTCAATCTGCAGGTGTCTTTTGGTCTAAAATGAGTCTCTTGTAGGTGAGTTCCACTTCTGTTAATTCACTGATAAGGGGGTTTTAAATCCTGGCAGCATATTTGGACGAGCCATTTCATTTTTGTTAAATTTATTCTGAGTATTTTATCCTTTTTGATTCTATTGTAAATGGAATTGTTTTCAGAATTGCATTTTTAGAATGTTTATTGCTAGTGTGCAGAAGCCATTCAACGTTGTTCACTAACATTATTAACCGTGAAGATAGAGGCCAATCGTCATCACTCTGTCTTTTTATGTGTTCTACAAATGTTTAAGTTAGGCAGAATATCTTTGACCCTTTTGTTCACTTGATGAATTCCAGGCATCTAGACTAAACTGACACTAAAGTACACACAAATATTTAATGAATGAGGCCACGATATCTCACACATTCCGCAAAGTACATATCTTGTCAGTATAGAAGTCTGGCTCTCATGTCTGTCTACCAGATGAAAAGCTCTCCAGAGGCAGGGATCATTCTCGAGCCCCAAGAACCTTGCGTAGTACATGGCACGTGGCAGGTGCTCAGCACATGCCTGAAGAACCTAAAAGTATCTAGCAGAGTGGGGATGTGACACGAAGGATCGAACATCTCACAAAAGGAAATTTCAGCATACGGCTTTTCCTCTCCACATACACATGTGAATTGGACCAAGTGATCATCAAGGACATCACCAAAAGAAAATAAAGAGGTCAGTCTAGAAGGAACACCGGCAGCCTGAAGGGTGTTTGTGTGAATGCACCTGTGTACGCATGTGTGTAAAGGTAGGATGACATAAACTTGATACTGATTGTGGGAGATTTATGGATTGGTTGACTACATGTGGAATATTCGTTGCTTATATGGTTGGGAATGGAATATTAAGCGCCTTTCAATAGAAAATTTGTTTAAATATTTTCTCCTGACACCTTGCCACCCAGGGGAAGTCCTCACCTCAACACGATCTATCTCTGAGGAGGCATTACTCAGCCCAGAGTTAATATGAATTACGTCAGTAGATTGATGGGTTAAATTTAAGTACCAGAGAGATTCAAATCCATAAATAAAGCAGAAAATCCAATATCTGAATATTTGAATCCAAACAAAAACTCTTTAAAGGGCAAGATAATAGAATTTTTTATAACCAAATGAGTATCATAAAGTGTTACATTTAAACATACAGTTCGATCCTAAGAATCTTCTTAGTTTATGTACTAATAGGGACCATTTAGTCACCTTATAAATTTCTTAAAATACTGCAATTGAATAGTAACAGATGGATAGCTATTACCCATGGCAATTATATAACAAATTATCTTGGAATTTTCTCAGAAAAGGGTGGAATATTCAGAAATTAACAGTTTCCCAAGAAATCTAGTTTCTATGATATTTGGATACAGTTTGTTAGCTTGTCTTAGTTTTGGAGAAAGGAAAGAAAACCATATAATACCACCAAGTATAATTCTAACTTTCTTCACTTGATACCAACTTTGATACCAAGCAAAGTAAAATGAAATGAAAAATAAGTTTAAAAAATAGATTGTAGCAAACATTTCATCAAACACAGCTGTTTCTAGTTCACTAAGTCAACTATTACAAAATATTTTAATGTGCCTTCTGGCAAACACAAATAGCCTCATTTCATGGAAATGCCACATTTCCAGTTATTCCTGATAGCTTGTAACAGTTTAAGGATATGCAACCATTTCTACAAATATCTCTTCTTATTTCTCTTCTTTTCCGTTCTTTTCTTTTTTCTTTCTTTTCCTTTTCTTTCCCTTCCTTTCCTTTTTTTCTCTTTTCTTTTCTTTTCATTCTCTCTCTCCTTCTTTCTTTCTTTTTTCATTTCTACAGATTTCTGTATCAGGAAAAGAAGGTAAGACACTACCTAATCCTTAAACACACGTAAGATAGACCTTAATTCATGTCATAAGAGCATATTTCACAACCACAAATTAGTAGCCAATAGTATAAATACACTCTGCAGTTGCTTTTGGTATGCACAATTTAAAAATAAAATGAGAAAATTACCTGGCAACATTTAAAAATTGGTAGATTTTACATAAGAATGGAATTTTCAGCTTCTCTTTAAAAATTTCTAGATTTGATGACACTGGATTCATATTCCAACATTACAACAATCAATGGCATTTATCAGAGGCTGACTTTCAGAGATACTTAAAGGGGCTGCGTCTTTTAAAAGGAGCACAGTCTGCCTCTCCCATTCCACGTATGGCTCATGTACTAACACCTAGGCTGTTTCACTTATTTATGTTACTTTTGTGGATCTTGTAGGCACTTGAGATTGGGACTCTGTACATATCTTATGTTATACGTATATGATATATATACCTAAAGGTAGAAAATAATTAAGAGAATGGCTCCATTTATAAAACTCTTGCACAAATGTTTTTGGAGTGTCATATTTCTTGGGGTCGTAGCTGTCTCTTTTGCCTATCTCTGTACCTACCAGAGCACAAGGGTGTATGACTGCATCATCTGAGGTTAAGAACTTAACAGTTAGGGACACCTGATGGCTCAGTTGGTTAAGCATTTCCCTTCAACTTAGGTCATGATCTCAGAGTCTTGGGATCAAGCCCCACATCAAGCTCCCTGCTTAGTAGGGAGTCTGCTTCTCCTTCTGCTCCTCCCCCCTGCTCATGCACATACTATCTCTCTCTCTCTCAAATAAATAGAATCTTTAAAAAAAAGAACTTAACAGTTTAAAATTTGTGATTTTCTTACTGTTTTTCCATTTTTATTCCCTGATAATTTTATCAAATACACACAAATCTGATAGTTTTTAGACTAATTGACATATTTAAAATTATTTAAACTTAAATATTTTATTATTTGGATGCTGAAATGAATTTTCATTTCAATAAAACACCATGGAACAAAAAATAAGCTAAAAAGAATATGAAGACACTGAAAAATTGTCAATCAGCTAAATTTTGTCGGGGCTGAAAAACAGGAAACATTCAGTTAACATAAAGGACTTCAAAAAAAAAATCTACAAACATTATCCTTGCAGTTAACTATCCCTTTTTTCTGTACTTTATGAGACTTGATACACATATGCACACACACACACACACACACACACACACACACACAAACCCCAAAAAACCCTGTAATTTGTAAGGGAAGTACAGATAAATTCTTAACAACTTACTCCAGTAGTTATCATTTTAGTAGAAGTTTGGGCCAAATAGGAAGTGAGCATCCAGTAATGTCAAATGAGAAAATTATTTCCAGGCAAGTCAGGCCCCAGCATGCTAAGGATTCCAAGACGGGAGTTAAAGGGACAAAAATAATTTATTTAGAAGTAGCATAAGTCGGGGCACCTGGGTCGCTCAGTGGGTTAGGTATCCGACTCATGGTTTTGGCTCAGGTCATGATCTCGGGGTCATGGGATCGAGTCCCAAGTCAGGCTCCATGCTCAGCAGGGGGTCTGCTTGAGATTCTCGCTCTCCCTCTCCCCCCTCCCTGCTTGCACACTTTCTCTCAATAAATAAATAAAATCTTAAAAAAAAAGAAATAGCATAATTTATGACTTGCGGTAAGGTGGAAGACGGCAAATTCTTTTAAGGCAGGGACTCCCATCACTAGAGCCCAAGGTCTACCCCATGTGGAACTCACAAAGGCTTGAGTAAGTTGAAAGAAAGAGTACATGTGGCTGCTTAGCAATAGCAGTCTTTCAATAAATATTTACTAAATAAATGAGTAATTCCTGAAATGAATTTATTCAATAAATATTTACCAAATGAACGAACACACAAAGGAGTACAAATTAATCACTTTTCTTTTACCTCTTATTGAAAGTAAAGCTTAACATTTATTTATTTATTGAGAGATCGCAATGTGTTGTTTTGTGTATATTATATCTCATTTAGTCCTCACAATCACGCTATAAATGTTACAATTCAAAATTTTCAAAAATAAAACTTTAAAAAAATAAAAGTTTTATGTTAACAACAGTAACAACAGCAACAAAACTCAAGATGGTTGAGAAACTTGAATAAGGTTACAAAGCTGGTGAGAGGTGCTTTGCAGGGATTTGGCCTTACTTATTTTTGTGAATTAAAGAAACTCAGAAATGAGTAGCATAGTCTTGATGATAGCATGGAGACAGTGTGAAACATTTAGAGAATTTAAGGTAATACAGGTTGGCAAACATGAAAGACCATGCAGGGGTAGATGATATCCATGAAAGGATACTATATAAATTGATGCCGTGAGGAAGGATGGGGGAAGAAGACATACTAGTTCATTTTGATCTCACTTGCCGTATAAAACCAAGAGACAGTAGTCAGAATTAATTATAAGAAAGTGGGCGATGGTATTATATAACGGTATGAATATACAGATAACCGTTATAACAAAATCACAAATCTTCCTAAATTCCAGAAGACAGATATATATATAAATATAAAGGTGGGATAAACCTTGAAATAGAATTATCCTGTAGGAAGAAGGAGGGAACGGGTGGAGGGGCTGCGGATAGAAGTTAGAATTCTTTGAATATACTTTGTTTTGGAGATGTTATGTAGAACAGTACCTTACTTATAAAATTAAATTTAAAAGCATGTCTAAAAATTGAAAACAAGATAAATCAATTGAACATAACTATGTATCAAGTTGGTGCATAACTACAATAATAAAGAAAATTGTATAGGACAATTAGAGAAGTATGAACACTGGATATATGATGATATTAAGGAATTTTTGTTAGTTGCAGAGTATGAAAATGGCATTGTGGCTACATTTTAAGGGAGTTCTGGCCTTTTAGAGATACATATGGAAATATTTATAAACAAAGTGCTTTGATAATTTAGGGATTTGCTTCACAATAATCTGGAGTTTGGTAGTGTAGGAAGTGAGTGGGGGATGAATCAAGATTGTCCATAATTTGAAGCTGGGTTATGAGCACTCAGGGGTTCATTGTACGATTTTCTTTGTATAGATTTAAAAATTTTCATTATAAGGTTATACATTTCTTGATAACCAGAAGTATCAGAGTTAAGATATCCAAGTGAATGTTGACCTAAAATACTTCAAAGGCTATTGATTTAATCCAATAATGTTATGTTATGTCTATATATAAAGATATAGTATAATAATCAATACTATAATATACTTAATCATCAAAATAGCCAACTTTACTTTTAAACAAAATCCCTATCAATTGGCTTGATTTCCTACCTTAATCACTGAACTTAGCTCTAAGAGAACCTTTGGGTCTCCTCAAAACCCAAATCTATCCTCAGAGATAGAATGAATGAATATTTGCCAGCCATTGAGGGGATGAAAAGAACGTGCCAAAGCATTAGAATAGACTATATCGACTAGTTTAATAAGAAAGCATAAAGGAACAAAATTTACATTTTGATAATTTGAAGGTGGGTCTGAATTACTCATTAAACTTAGAGACTATACCATATTCCACAGAAGACAAGAGAGTGTTAGCAATAATTAGTATTCTATCACAGATTTTTACTGAGGGTATCCTTATCCTGAGCATTGAAAAATAGATGGGCATAATTATCAGTGCACTGCAAACTATCATTTATTTATAAATGTGTTATTGTAGAGATGAGTAGAATGTTACACACAAAGAAACTTGTGGGGAAATGTGAACAATCTAAACTATAGTATTTGGGTAAGGCTTCACTTTAATAGTTAATATACACATAATAATATATGCCAGAAAAAATATAGTAGGAGCCTTGAAAATGTTATCTCATTTAATTCTTCTAATAATCCTATGAAATAGGTATGTCACAGAGAATCTGTGCTCTAAGAAGAGAAGCGAGGATTCAAACTTGCATAAGCACATAATAGAAAAATACATGCAAAAATATGAATGGTTCTCGCAAATATAACATAGTGGGAAAGAAGTCAAACACAAAAAATACATTTTGTATGATTCTATTTACATCAAGTTTAAAATATAGGTAAAACAGAAAGTATGGTGTTTAGGGATTCATGCTTAAGCAGTAAAATTATGAACAATTAAAAAAGGATTTTTTAACAGTAGCAACTACAGGTTGAGTGACAGGGTATAAAGGGACTTTCTGGAACTGGCAATATTTTATTTTTTGACTTGGGTAGCGGTTGAGTATTTGACTTGAATTGTACTTTATATTCTAGACACTTTAATGTATGTGTATTACACTTCAAAAATTTTAAAGATTAAAAACTGTAGAAGATGGTTTATTTTTTTAAATAAAATTACACATTCAGAGAAATGACTTGAAATATTGAAATATTCCAAAATGTTAATAAAAGTGTCATCACACTTATCAAAAAAACCTAAACAACCCAATGCAAATATGAACAAAGGATCTGAATAGCCATTTCTCCAAAGAAGAGTATCAATGGCCAATAAGCACATTAAAACATGCTCAACATCACTAATCATTAAGGGAAATGCAAATCTAAATCACAATGAGATACCACTTCACACTCATTTGGATGGCTATTATTGAGCAGATATTTGTACACCCGTTTTCATAGCAGCATTATTCATTAAAGCCAAAGGTGGAAACCACTCAAATGTTCATCAACAGATGAGCAGATAAGCAAATTGTGGCATATACATACAATGGAATATCATTCAGCCTTAAAAAGAGATGGTATTCTTTCCGATACATGCTACGACATGAACGGACCTCAGAGACGTTATGCTAAATGAAATAATCAGATACAAAAGTACAGATATTATATGATTCTGCTTACATGAGGTACCTAGAATAGTTATATCTATAGAGACAGAAAGTAGAACAGTGATTTCCAGAAGTGGGATAGCCCGGAATGGGGATTTATTGTTTAATGGGTACAGAATTTCAGTAGGGGGCGATGAAAAAGTTTTGGAGACAGACGGTGGTGATGGCTGTACAACAATGTGAATGTACTTAATGCCACTGAATGTACACTTAAAATGGCTAACATGGTCAATTAATGTTATGGATATTTTACCATGATAATAAAAAAGAAGGATTAGTTTTCATATGCATTTCTGTATTTCTAATCTTTTTTACAATGAGCAGGTATTTCATTTATTATCAGAAAACAATTTTCAGGAAAGAGATTTAAAAGAATTGGTCACATGCCGCCTAGAATGCAGCTCTGGGGCACAAGATGTCTCTTAAAAAATAATTATTTTAAGAATTTATACTCTAGGGGCACCTGGGTGGCTCAGTCGTTAAGCGTCTGCCTTCGGCTCAAGGAGTGATCCTGGCGTTCTGGGATCGGGCCCCACATTGGGCTCCTCCTCTGGTAGCCTGCTTCTTCCTCTCCCACTCCCCCTGCTTGTGTTCCCTCTCTCTCTCGCTGGCTCTCTCTCTCTCAAATAAATAAATAAAATCTTAAAAAAAAAAAAGAATTTATAGTCTAAGCCAGACAACACAATCATAGAAAGACAAGTGGGAAAAAATTATGGATACAGATTAGTATATATTTGAGAAAGTGAATTATTTTCATGTAATCAAGGCATGTGAACATAGTACGTTTGGGAAGTCCCAATTATTTTGAAAGACCTGAAGGAACTACTGCTTTCTAAATCCCCAGAACCATTGTATTAGGGAAGTTTTAATATGAGTAAACTATATTTTGGTGGCATTTTTCTATAGTCTAACAACAAATTAAGAGTACCATATAGATCAATCCAGAATTAGCTAGAAAAGCTAGTCTGGAAATTGGAAGACCTGAGCAGCCTTGGTCAGGGTTGCATAGATCATTTACCTTCTCCTAGACCTGTTCACTCATCTGTAAAATGAATGGATTGGTCTTGATAACATGAAACATCATTTCCTGAGGTTTTGTGGCACTGCGCAAAGCTTGCAATAGTTGTTTAATTATTAAAGTTCCTTTAGTAAACTCTAACTAAACACTATACAAAATATTTTATTTTTTTAAGATTTTATTTATTTATTTGAGAGAGAGGGTGAAGAGAGAGAGCATGAGTAGGGGCAGAGGGAGAGGAAGAGTCCCCTGCTGAGCAAGGAGCCCAATGTGGGGATCAATCCCCAGACCCTGGAATCATGACCTGAGCCAAAGGCAGACGCTTAACCAACTGAGCCACCCAGGTGCCCTGTTCTAAATATTGCATATCAATGACTGGAATATATGTTTAGTATGTTCACCTTCACCTGGCATTGTTATTTTGCTATTTGCTGTAGTACTGGTGTTTCAAAACATGAAAACTCAAGGAATTACAAGGAATTGAGTTGTTAGGAAAGCGAATAGTTCCACCACAAAACTCCTTTAAACATTTGGAAATCGGATATGCTGGCTAAAAGTTCACACTGTTCGTAAAGTTAAGCTGTTTGGAACTCGTATGTTCTAAAAGTTTATTTAACTTTGCTGATGGGCAATATAATATGATCTGAAGCAACTATGAACACAACTAAGGCCACTGTCAAACTGATGGAGAAGGCATTTATCTTTGATGCCCTGATGCTCTGATTCCAATCTTATCCTATAACTTTGTTCTCTTAGTATCCAGTCCAGGAAAAAAAAAAAATCCTATAAAATTAGCTTTACATATGGATTTAATATCTTCGTTAAACAAAAGATCATGCTATATCTCCTACCATGATTCAATTTTGCTCCCTTTTTCCCCCTCTAGTCTTTTCTCTTTGTTTCTTTGTCTTGTCTTTAAGCCACCAACCTCCGTCTCTCAAGGCTCCACTTCATTCCACTATATTTCTGTCTCTATGTTTGGGTGGGAAGTAGAGGGGAAAATTTTAGAAGATGGGCACATAATAAGGAGCAGATGTTAGCTATTTGTAGAGCAACTTAAACTTGGTCTAGATTCTCCAAGTCAGGCCAGACTCCCCTTCTGTTGCCTGCCTTAGAAAGGAGAAAAGTAAAATCCCCCAGTCCATAAGCTGCTTCTCCCTCCTTACCCCCACTGCTTCACACTAAAGAAGCAAAGATATAAAATGGAGGGGAAAAAATAGGAAAGGAGCAAATGTAAAAAGCAGAAGATCTTAATATATTTACTCTTTTGTTTTTGTATTTTCAATACTATAGCTACGTCTTTATTCCGTGCATTCTGCAGAATTTATAATTTAGTGAACTGATAAACCCTACACTCATTAAGTAAGTTTTAGGCCTAGGGAAGCTACATATGCCATTTGTATGGGATAAGGTTTTCTTTTTAAAATCCCTTTTGTTCTAAACACTTTTTCTGCTATATAAATGAAGATCATGGTGTGGTGGTCATTAGGGAAATGGGTTAAGAAGCAAAGAAATAAGCCTGATAAAGGAGGGAAACAGGAAGTTCTCTTCTCTACCCAGACAGCATATATTCCAAGGTAGCAGTGATTATTTACAGACACTATACAACCTTTGTGGTCTAACTTGGAAAAAAATAACTTGAAAAGTGACCATTTCAGGAGTAGCAAAAGGACAGGCCAATGCCATGGCATAGCAGGAGGGAATTGAGGGTTCAGAAAAGGCCTTGGTGTGCCCGAAGGCCAGACATATCACTCTGTCCAAGGCTGGCTCTGGCTTGAAGCATGGACCTCTACAACTTAAAGCTCCACCAAGTGAGGAAAGTGTCTGTTTTTTCACCCTTGTTATCCCCAGGGCCAGTACAGAGCATGGTTCAATAAATGCAAAAGAAGTATTCATTGACCAGATGAATACCTAAAACAAAGTAGATCTTTATAGTTTTCTATTGGAATTAATGATTTAATTAAAGGATAGTCTTTTTTTTTTTTTACATTTTGATGCTTTGCTTTGCTGTTATACGGCTTCTAATGAATAACGTTTAGAATCATAAACCGTTACAGCTGAAAGGAGCCTTAGTGATGTATAACTTGACTTTCTCCTATTACAGATATGGAAGTTAAAGCTGACTTAAGTGGCAAGAAAGTGGAGGTTTTCTCGCTAAGAACATGAGTTCCAAGACTACCATCCTAAGGCTCTTTTCACTGTATCATGTCATGCTGTTTTTGAGGTGATCACAGTAATGAATGAAGATTTAGTTTGAATATGTATTTACATGTCACTGAGGAAACTCTTGTGTCTGTTTTGTCTTCTTTTTGTGCCGCAGCAATTGTTGCAGCTAAACTTTGTATCAGTTATCAAGACACATGCCAAATTATTGGTACATGCAAACATAATCAAAATAACTTTGTATTAAATATACAAGCAGAGGAAAGCTGTGATAAATAAAAATGGGTACTTAAAAATAAACAAAATAAGGAGCAAGCAGTTTGACATCTGTTGATAATGATCATGAAGTAGTTTCTTCTACCTTGAAAGATTTTCACTGAAAAGAACAGGAAATGACTCAAATCATAGATATTATCAAACTAGAAGCAGAAAATAAATAAACTAAATAAGATAATGCCGTACCTCAGAACGTGACACTGTAAATGCTTAAAAAGAGTTCCTAAGAACCTGGAAGACCTAGCAGTGTGTTTCAACGTTTACTATTTACAACATTTAATCCGTTTCATAAATTTTATTTACTTACCAGCACAGTGGAAATCACCTTTAAGTTAACCTTTACTGAGAGTTTGAACTTGAGTCTTTTAAAAACGAGTCTCAGAGTAAAGACAGGCATTTAAAAGACATGCATTCAGTATGAAATTATCCAAGTAGCATGGAATTAGTTTAATATTTTCATTTTTCCATAATAACTGAATTCTTTAAGATGCACACTATTCTGATGAATGAACTGAAATATTTAAATAAATCCTTTAGCTAAATTGTATGACTTAATTTATATTTACATACATCATAACATATATGACATATACATTATATAGCATACAATGTATATTCATGTAATATGTTATACATAATACAAATTTATATTCATATATTATTTTAAAATGGCAAATAAATCAATACCTCAAGGAAAGCAAGTGCCAAAACAGGTAAAACCAAATTAACCATCTCAGCTTAGGATGAATGAATGAATAGACATTGCCAAGAATTTAAAGCTATGGATTTTGTGATGACATGCATTCTGTCCTCATTATTCATGGATTGTGTGTTTGCAAATTCATCTACTCATTAAAATTTGTAACCCCAAGATAACACTCACAGGCTTTGGGGATCATTTGTAAACATACCTAGAATGGTGAACATTTTCAGTTGCCCAGCTCAAAGAGGGCAACACTCTGCTGTCTTGTTTCAGCTCTCATACTGTAAACAAGTATCCTTTCTATGGTTTAAGGGTCACATTTTCCACAATTTTGTGCTTTTTGTTTGTGATTTCACTGTTGAAAAGGGCCTCTGAGCTTAGTGCTGAACGGCTGCTTAGTGTTCCTAAGTAGAAGAAAGTTGTGATGCACCTTATGAAGAAAATACTTGTGTTAGATAAGATCCCTTCAGGTGTGAATTATAGTTCTGTTGGTCATGAGTTCCATGTGAATGAGTCAACAATATAAAATAAGGTGTTTTTAAACAGAAACACATTTAAAACAAGGTTATGTATTGATCGGTTGACAAAAATATTATGACCAGAGGCTCACAGAAACCTAACCCAGTATGTCCCTTGGGAGCAATGGTTCCATATTTGCTAATTCAGGGTTTGCAGTGATTTGATAGGAAATAACTACCAGAAACAATGAGGCACAAAGAGAAGGTGCAGAAAGCCATGATCTGAGACGAAAAAAGAAAGGCACAATTTGATTTTCATGATTTCTTTACTGTGTTTTTATTTTTGTTTTGTTTCAGGAATATAAAAGGAAATAAAATCAATTTTCAATAAAGAAATAAAAATAAATACATTTTGTTTCTCCAACATCGGTCATATGAAGTTTTCTAAGTCTCTGGAAATCAGATGATAGCAAAATTAGATGTCATGCCTATGGATCTCTTGGATGATCCTGGGCTTGGTGTGGGATACATGGTAAAAAGAGATTCTGTTGATAGATAATGACTGATAGACGTCTCAAGACTCGCATGGGACATTCCAGTTTCATAAAAATTTAGCTGAGGAGCCCTGAGTACCCCACTGAAGGTCTGGGCCATTTGCATGTCAGATAACTATATATTCTGTAGTCTAATAAAGAGTAGACCCTTGGATGTTTCTTTTTTGAACCACAACCCTTAAGGATTCACATAATGGATCTTTCATAGTAGGTCCATACTAGAGGGATTTCTAGTCTGCCTCTATGCTAGTGAGATACTTGCAAGACGAACTGAAGAAACTATCAACTATTATTCTAGTTTTAACCAAAATCAGGCAATTCTTGATCTCTCTGTGGTTTGCTGAAATCAGGGTATCAATTTAAGTTCTTTCTGTGAAATTATAATGAACAAGGACAAAGACCCCTAAGAAATATTAAAATAAACATTATTTACTGTTGACATTTCAAATCAAGTAGTTTAAAATGTGAATGTTTTGAATTCTTTATTATCCTAAAAGGACATAGTCCCTAAAGTATAATCAAATGCTCTTGAATTTAATAAATCAGAAACTAAAATATGTTAATACATGTAATATCAGTGAAAACATCTCAATGCTATAAATAATGATTGTCATATTAACTTCCTTTAGTACAAATAGAGACATAAAGTGTTTCCTTTAAAAAAAAAACTGCATTAGAGGAAATGGAAATTTATTTTTGAAATCTGACCCAAATGCAGTAAATGCAGATCCTCCCTTGAAGATACTTTGAATAGAAAACAATAAGGAAGTATGAATATGTTGTGAATATAGACTGATGCAATTAATTTTCATATGTGGCTTATAGAAATTCTGCCATGTGTTGGTGCTAAATAATTTGTTTAGATCTGAAAAACAAATCTGTAAATGGACATAACGTGTCAGTTCTGGGTTGAAGGCAGATGTGGGCAAGAAGGGAAGATTCTGACACTGCCATGAAGACTCAGAGGATGATACTCAAGTCAGGGCATACTGGGCATGAGAAAATCCAGAAAGAGTTTCCAGCAAAAGGGAGGAGGCAAAAGGTGAAGGTCAGATGATGGGAATTCCATAGGCGCTGAGGACAAAAAGTCAGCTCTTCAAATTTTTGATTATCTGATAACTGCCTGCTTGAAACCTTCTCTCCTAGTCTTCATGACACTGCACTCTTCCGGTTCTTGTCCTCTTTCTTTGACCATCCCCTTGGTTCCTGTGGTTTCAAGTTGATATCCACACGTATTCTGTGATGATTTCATATCTAAATGTCTAACTGTTTGGTAGATATTTCTATTTAATGGTTTGTCAATATATTCAGAATAGAACTGATACTTCCACACTCTCCCCAACCTACTGCTCTCGTTGCCACATTACTTAACTTCAGCCAGGGTCATATTTCACAGTTCTCCATTTCCCTCCATTTCTGATCAGTGATCAGATCTCATGGCTTCTATCACTCCTTAGTAATAACGTCTGCAATCCCTTTACCACCCCTCCTGCCGTCACACTAATACCTCTCACCTAGGACTCCCATTTCCTATTGGTATCTAGTAGAAGATCCATTCCTAAAAATGGTCCTGGGGTTGGTGGGGGAAGGTTCCTATTGTTAACTAACATTTGAAAAATGCAGCATACATCACTTCCCTCTTGGCCAGCCATATGCTATTTCTCAGATCCGCTTGTCCTGAAACTCTATTCATCAGCATCTAGTTAATCATGTTCCAGGAAACACACTGGAAAACAAAAACTTGGACTATTTTAATGACCTCTAAATGGCTCTCCTTGCCTAATCTTTCCCTTTCCAGTGCATCGAGTATTTCATTGATAGATAAATTTCTCCAAGGTGCTTAAATGATTATATTATTCCCTTGCTCAAAAGTCTTCAGTGGCTCCCCATTGATCTAAGCAGTGATTAAGCACCAGGTTCTCCACAACAATGTACCAGTATACCTCTCCAGTATTATCTTTCCCCCTACGTGGCAGTGTGGCATGGGAGAAAAGACATGAACTTTGGAGTCAGATCCAGGTTCAAATTCCAACTCTGTCTCTTAAAAACTATAAAACAGGCAAGTATTTAAGGCTTTGAGCCCTTTCTTTGTTCATCTGCAAATGTACATAACTGTAGAGATGGAAGGATATACTGACATAGTATTGGTGAAAGCTTCTCCAATAATCGTGGCACACACTCTCTGGCCCTATGGGTTATAAACTCATTAGTCAGGTTGAACCTCTTTCATGTTGTAGTCACTTAGTGTCTGCCTGCAGTAAGTGACCAGTGATTTTTTAAATTGAGAACCCAGAGGATCACCTGCCAGTGTCACTGACAACTGATGAAAGCAGTTCTCTACCTTTATTTGGGGAATTTTTTATGGGTCCTTAAGGGGCAGAAGCCAGTTCCCACAGCGCATCCAAGCTTTTTAGGTGGAACCTTGTCACTGACGCTTGGCTAGGTGGGGCTGCAGGGGCCAAGAATCAGCAGCAGTGCTTGGAAAAGCAAATCCTTGATTCAAAAAGATGAAACAAAAGCCTACTACAAGAGTCAGAAAGCTGCACTTTTGTTAGGTTCAGGAACTTTTAAAAGTGCTTATGATTTACTTCAAAGTCCAATGTGAAGAAAATCCAAGGTCCTCAACAGCCCTGCCTGAGAAGGAAAAAGGAATTTTTGTTTGATTTGTTCACTAGTGTAGCTTGAGTAGTGTCTTGCATGTAAAGGATGCTCAGTTAATATAGGATGGATGGAGGGATGGTGGATGAATGAATAAACAAATGAATGAATGAGGCCATGGCATGCATTTTATATATGATATAGCATAGTGCTGAATATATATAGAAGGTCCTTAATTAATAATTAACTGACGAAATATATGGATTATACCCTAGCCAGTTAAAGGCATTTAGTAATGTATCTTAAACTAAATATTTTATTCCTATATATTTCTACTTCATAAAATATTTTTATGTATTATCGATACTATCATCATTCTCTTTCTTTTAAAATGATCTATTCATTCACCTATTTCTCCCCTCACAACAGGAGAGTGACACAGTTTAAAAACAAGTGAGGAGAGAAAATGAAATTAAGAGATTAATTAGATATTTTTAATCAGAAAGTTAAAAGATTTTGTCTAAATTGGTTTGACTCCACTGAATGGAGTGAGGAGAAAACAAACTTCATTTTTTAAAAAGTTGGAAAAATATGGAGGAAAATGAGGCATAAGGTATGCAGACTGTGTTTGATAAATTTGTTTGGAAAGAATGTTACACTTATACACCACATTTGGTAACACACTTCATTCAAAGTTTTTATAATTATCATTCTCGTATGTGGGAAGAATAGCCAAATACCTCCTTCACAGCTATAGGAACCCAGGCTCAGTGAAGGTAATGATCTATACCTCCAATAAGAGGTAGATCTAGGGGTGGAATCCAGTTCCTCCAAGTATTCAGGAGTAAATACAGTTGCCAAAGTGTAAAGCGACCCGACACATTTAGATAACGCAGAGAGTTAGGGTGAATAGGGTACCTGGCTGGAATGAAGGGGATATATAAAAAAGTCACAGGACATCAAGTCAGAGAAATAAATAGGAGATCGATTGTGGGTACCTTGAGTAATACAATCAAGAATTTGGATTGTTATCCATACCAATTATTTTGAAATTATTTTTAAAGCCAAAAAATCATTTTTAAAATAAAAACCTGAGATGCCAAGATGCAAAACAAATTAAAAGGTGGTTTCTCCAGTTGAAGTTCTTCCCCCTTCCTGCCCCTCAGCTTCTGAGGAGAAAAGGTTTAAAACTGTGAAAAAAAGTTTAAACCAAGAAAAGTTTGAAAAGGCAAGCGTGCGGACACGTGTTTGGGCAAGGCAGTGACAGAGCAAGAGGCACAGAGAGGAGGTGGAGGGACCCACTGTGGGAGGCAGCACCGACACAGGGTTGCCAGTGGGAAGGGAAGGCAGATGCTGGGGACAGGAGGAGAATCAGAGCAGAGCCCGGAAAAGTTCAAAGACTCACTGGTGGGCAACTGCAGAACGTGACCGTACAATCACAAAAATGGTGAAGGCGAAGGAGAAGGCTGCTAGTTTTGATGGAAGGCAATGATGTACTTTTAAATGTGTTTTTGTCATACAGACGTTTCCACTACACTGTGCTAGAACCAGAGGAATGGAAAGCCATCCCTTTCTCTCTACCAGTTTTCTTCCCTTTTTCAAATAGATGAAACAGAAGTGCATGGCATGAGTCAGAAAGCTGCACTTCTTGGCGTGAGTCAGAAAGCTGCACCTCTTGGCGTATTTCTAAAAAATTTCAAGGGCTTAAGGTTTCACCTGAAAGTCCAACATGAAAAATATACAGACTCCTTGATGACCCCATTCTAAAAAGGAAAAAAAAACCCCACAACATTTCCATTCTTGTAAACTTTCTGATCTTCTGTCTGGATAGCTAGCACGTTCATTTTTATCTTTAAAAGCTAGTTTTTCCCGGTGGCATTAGGTACAGTTTATTTCAAGGATAATTATTGTGAAATCCAAGATTTTTTTTCTTGTGCTTTAGAAACTAAATGATAAAAGTGAAAGGTGAGGAATATGTGCGTCCAATCAGCTGCAGTAATTCTGATGCGTATTATTCTGAGAATCAACAACAGGTCTTGGCAAGCTGCGTGCAAAGAGGACAGTCCCCTCTTCCTCTGTGTTTCTGAAACTGGTGATGCAAGCGCTCCCGCCCTTCTCTGAGAACACAGAACGCCTGACTCAGGCAGGCAGCTTTAAAACGGCGGCGGCGGCAGCGGCCCGCACGCATCCCTGCTGGGGTGAGCGCCTCCGCCGCAGACATGAAGCCAGCCAGCTTCTGCTGGCTGAGCTCGGCAGTCCTTGCTGCTTACGGCGTGTTGGTTGTGGCAAACAATGAAACGGAGGAAATCAAAGACGAAACGGCCCGGGAGGCCTGCCCGCTGAGACTAGAAAGCAGAGGGAAATGCGAGGAGGGAGGCGAATGCCCCTACCAGGTGAGCCTGCCTCCGTTGACGATTCAGCTCCCCAGGCAGTTGGGCAGGATTGAGGAGGTGTTCAAGGAAGTGCAGAACCTCAAGGAAATGGTAAATAGCCTGAAGAAATCTTGCCAGGACTGCAAATTGCAGGCTGACGACAGCCGGGACCCGGGCAGAAATGGACAGCTGTCACCTAGCCCGGGATCCCTGGGAGAAGCCGATGACAACAGAGTTCGAGAGTTAGAGAGTGAGGTGAACAAGCTGTCCTCTGACCTGAAGAATGCAAAGGAGGAGATCGACCTGCTTCAGGGTCGCCTGGAGAAGCTCAATCTCGTAAATATGAACAACATAGAAAATTATGTTGATAGCAAAGTGGCAAATCTAACTTCGGTTGTCAATAGTTTGGACGGCAAGTGTTCGTCTAAGTGTCCCATTCAAGAACAAATACAGTCACGTCCAGGTATGTACAATGTTTTCTTATCAGTTGTTCATGAATATTATACAGCTAGACAGTATCTGTAAACATTAACCTGAGCAAATAAGTTAAATACATGACGCATGACATGAAGTAAGCCTTTTAGTCATAAGGTAGTACAGGAAAAACTAATGTCTTTGCAAATGTGACCACAGAAACGATATAAGACTTAATTATAAAAATCATAATTAGTTCTATATCTTATGAAAGCACTTCCGATTTCAAGGAGTTTATTTGCTAATGCCAGAGCTACATACAAACTAGAGTCGAGAGATATTAGTTCCTAATGTTTCAGTGCGTTTAACTTATCTCTTCACTGAAATGTTTGAAAACAACAGCGATATGGCAGTATTTCCAGAGATGCTTTGTTCATTGGAAGTCAGTTCCCTGTGGTTGGCTGACTGCTCTTTCTCATGTGGCCACAAGAAATCTTTGAAAGATTTTAGCTTATCTACAGTTCATAATCCCAAATATCTAGTGAAAACAGGAGCTTTTATAGATGGAATAAAAGCAGCTATATGGCTGCATGTGTGCAGAACTTTTTGCTTCCAGTGACCCAAAAACATTTTAAGGGGAGAGTTTTGGCATGCCAGGAGACCACAGACTTAACTACTACTACTTGACTTAACTACTTAACTACCACTGCTATGCCCACAAACCTCTAGCCCTGGCACTGCTTCCTCCAGATGCTGGCTTTCTACCTGAGTTCCTGGGACAGTGCTGCTGAGGGTCCTGCTACACTTTGGAAAGCCATTTCTGCATTAGGACCTCCACTTACCATGAGCTAAGGTTGAAGGGATAAGGTGCCTGGGACAGAGATGACATTCATTTGGAACAAGCACCTCATGTGTGCTCCATCCCTAGGGGATCAGCCAGGGATCTGAAGGTAGGCAGGGCTTTCAAGGACCGCTGTTGCTCATATTCCTGGCAGCCTGTATCTGAATGTATCCTGCACTGCAAGGCAGAGGCTCACCTCTTAGTGAAATCTCTGAGCACACATTAAGTTTGATGTTGTGTGGCAACTTGTAATGATATGCGCAAGACCCTACCATCTAGTTTTGTACTAAAAGTTTGGGGGAAATATTGGAATACTCTAAAAACACATGAATAAATTTTTTTCTGAGTAGTTCATATTAAATTTACCTTATCTAGCCCAGATCTTCGTAAGAAATATTTGAGCGTAAATATCTGTATTTGATTTCTACAGAACCATGTTAACTGATTATTACACTTACCCTGGACATAACCACCTGTTGTTTCTTTCTAGAAACCAAACATATGAAACACTGGCTAAATACTTTCCAGATAATAAGTTCAGAATAAGAAAACTGGTATATTATTTAAAAAAAATTTTTTTTACTTGATCTTCTGTATTTAGTTGTCAAGTGAGTAAAACAAATGTGAATTTATGATTAGTTGTGTATGTTAGAATTTTAACACATCTTTTGGAACATATCTTCTAAAACCTTATGACAGAGGAGGGTATCGGCCCCTTGAGGTGAAAGGAAATAGAAAGAAACTTGTGCTTTTTCTGTATATGTGGAATGCAGTTCAGGGGAGTTGGAAACATCTGACCTTTAGGACCAAGGAATGCAGTAGTTAAAAAACAAACTTCACAGCCAGCCAGAACTCAGTATGGGTCCTGGTTCTGCCACTCAATGCTTCTGTGAACTTGGGCAAGCCACTGATTCTCTTTGAGCCTAAATATCCTCACCTACAGAGTGGAAGCAATACCTACATCATAAGGTCAGTGTGCAGACTAAGTGTGGAAATGTCAAGTCTTTGGCAGAATGCCAAAAGTACATAAGTAGCACTCACTAAATATTAACTAAATTACTAAAACTTCTTTATTGACCAGGATCTTGTTCGTTGTGAACATTATGATTACCAACCAAGAGCCATGTTGGAAAGCCTTATCTGCTTTTATAGCAACAAGTTCTTACTCTGAGGCCTTAATAAACGTTTGCTAAACAGGTTCAAGTAAGTTTTCCAGAGCAGGGTTTCATTAACACCTTTGATTGAATTATCAAACTGCTTTTGTAAATATAAAGAATTTCTAAGATGCGTAGTTTTTATTAACAGAGTCCAATGCCTTTGTCTTCTTCCCCATTCAGTTCAACATCTAATATATAAAGATTGCTCTGACTACTACACAATAGGCAAAAGGAGCAGTGAGATCTACAGAGTTACACCGGATCCCAAAAATAGTAGCTTCGAAGTGTTCTGTGATATGGAGACCATGGGTGGAGGCTGGACAGTGCTGCAGGCCCGTCTCGACGGAAGCACCAACTTCACCAGAACGTGGCGAGACTACAAAGTAGGCTTTGGCAACCTCAGAAGAGAATTTTGGCTGGGGAACGATAAAATTCATCTTTTGACCAAGAGTAAGGAAATGATTCTAAGAATAGATCTTGAAGACTTTAACGGTGTCAAGCTCTATGCCTTGTATGATCAGTTTTATGTGGCCAATGAGTTTCTCAGATACCGTTTGCACATCGGTAACTATAATGGCACAGCTGGAGATGCCTTACATTTCAGTAAACATTACAACCATGATCTGAAGTTCTTCACCACCCCAGATAGGGACAATGACCGATACCCCTCTGGGAACTGTGGGCTCTATTACAGTTCAGGCTGGTGGTTTGATGCATGTCTTTCTGCAAACTTAAATGGCAAATATTATCACCAAAAATACAGAGGTGTCCGTAACGGGATTTTCTGGGGCACCTGGCCTGGGATAAGTGAGGCACAGCCTGGTGGCTACAAGTCTTCCTTGAAAGAGGCCAAAATGATGATTAGACCCAAGCACTTTAAGCCATAAATCACTAATGCTCATTCCCCTGAGTATTCATTACCTAGTAGGGCAATTAATTCCTTCAGCACTTTGGAATATGTTTCATATTCCTTTTCTGTGACTAAAACTTTATCTCTAAGCAGTGGGTTCTTATGCTGCACAGCATTTGAAATAAAGCTGAAAAAATACACATTTTAAAGGACTTCTTTGTTGCTGTTATACCGTTGTCCAAATGAATACTTGCAAAGCAAGTGGGAGTACTGAGAATTACACATTAGATTTATGATTTTCTTAATTTCTATTAATTGAAAAGTTTTCTATTTACTTGTATTACTCACTACAATTATGAATTCATTGTTTATTTAGCAGGCTGGATTTTTACACAAGTAAACTGAATTTCTATTATGACTTAAACACATTTAAAGGTAGATCACTCTTATCAGGCCATCCTCAGTTATTGGGTATTTCTTTGTCTCTGAATGCCCTGATCCTCATTAGGAGATAAACTTTCTCAATTTATGGCATTTACTTTGGTTCATGAAGACCCTACAGTTCCCAGATGAAGGGAAATATATATACTTAAACCTGTTCAGGTACGATTTGTGAAATGTAAAATATTTGTCATTTAAAATATTTTGAAGGCGGTAGCATAATGTCACTCCTAAAAGCATTCAGAAAATTCAACCTTAAAGACCATTGTTCAAAGGTAATTAATTCACAGTTAATAACCCTTAGGTGTTGGATGGTGAAAACTGCTTTAATATAAAATTTAGCTTCCTTTGCTCTGTATGCACAATAGTTTTTAATTTAAGATTGCTCCCTTCTGTGCATGACTACTGGTAGGCTTTCCTTAGGAAGGGTAGGTGTGGGTGGGGCATGAAGCATTTATTTATAGACTAGAATACCCTGAAGGCCAAAGCATTTATATCCAAAGCAATAATTTCATTAGAGGATTCACTTCATAGAAAGCTAAGTTTTATAGGACATAAGAATTTTGAAGTATATAGAATAGTAGTGCAAATATTATGTATTTCAATCCTAACTGGTGTATTACTTATTTTTTTAAAGATTTAAATACAGGTGTTTATTTCTTTTTAACCAAAATAAAATATCTGAAACTTTTATAATTCACTAATTCTGGAGTGTAGGTATCATTTTTAAAAAATTATAAAAAATAATGTGTTAAATTTCATCACTGTAAAAAAGGGATCATTTCAGAGAGAACAGTAGTATTCTGTCGAACATTTTAAAGATATTCTAGAATAAAATTTGAAATAATACACTATATGTGGGTCATAGAAATATATTTCATCTTTAATTTCTAATTTGTTTCTACTACAGTAACCAAGTTTTCAAAATAAACTCATAAAGATGCAACTTTACTCCTTTGAAAACGATTAAGGAGGATAGCTTCTTTAGGTAACAAATTAACTTTTTCAAATATTGCCCTTTATAGAAAATTCTAACCAAAAAGAAGCAAGATATGATTTAAAACATATATGACATTCAAAGTTTTCAGGTACACATGATGAAAATTAGGTTATTATGAACACTATTAAAATGTTAAAGCAAGAGAAATGCAGATAGAATTATGATGACCAAAATGTAAAATATCACTGTAGATTTCAAAGGCTTCATATCTACTCAATAGTTTAATAAATGTAAATGTAACTGATTTATTCTTTATTTCTCTTTCTTTTCTTTTAAAAAAAGAGCACAAAGATTTTGATATTATACAATGTATTTATTTCAGATAAGAGTGTTTTCATTTACTATATTAATTTTTAATGTATGTGTAGGTTTAAGTCACTTTCTGTGATCAAAAATGGACTCATGAGGCAGGATCTTATTCTCTCAAACTTCTATTTCTCACAATGAAAAAAAAATGGACTCTTCACAGAATAAGTTCTAAAGAAAATAGCTCATGTAGTGAGTGTCCACTGACTTAATAGAAACGAGGTATCATTTCAGGAGATTTGGCAAATAATTCATTAATCCATGTAAATACTCAAAAGCTTGTCCTTTTATCTTTTCACCTTATTTCAAAGGGTCAAATTTCATTTTCAATTATACTTTTATGGCACTTTTCTAATAAAAAGTTCTGTGACTTAGAAATTCCTTTTTGAAATCATTTCATGTCATTTATAAAATATATTTTATACTTTGATCATCTTTAACATGTTGATGGAGATAGATTATATATGAGAGTCTTTTGCCTTAACATAACTATTCACTAATATGTGTTAATGTTCGTAAATGTGGATTGATTAGTAACAAATATTTCAGAGTCTTGGTTCCATTTTAAAGGCTAATATTTGTTATCTTAATTAAGACTTTATTTCTGAGCTTTATCATTCTTTGAAAATGTTGACTAAAATTAGTCCTTAGAAATTCCAAGTGAAACTAATTTACTCATTGCTGAGAAGGAAAATCAAGTTTTTCTTATAAGCAGTAAGGCTTCAAATGAACTAATGACACATCTGTCCAGTAAAATAAAGAGCTTAAACATCTGAAGCATGAAAGATACCCTGGTAACAAAATTTGCTGGTCCTTATTTTTGAATGGCTACTCAAGGAAAGGTTTTAAAAGTAAAAGTGATGGGTAATGTCAACCTGATAAGCTTTTGTTTAGAATTCTTATTTTCTTTTACGTATAAATAGGTTTATGTCTTTAACAACCCTGTAAAATAAAAGATTTAATCTTCACATCTATTTATTTCTGCAGTGTGGAAACATTAAATATTACTGTTTGTAAAATAACATTTATATATTTACTCTTGTCTGAAAAGTTGCATAATGTTTACCTAATTAGACTTTACCTTTGACTCTATAAATATTTTAATGAGTTCTGTTTCATTAACAGGAAGACAGGGGCAAATACAGGAACACCATTATCTTATTTCCCTCCAGAATACTGTTGACACGTTGGAAAGACACAAGTTTCAGTTTCCTTTTGCAGCTTTCAGCTCCATCTTTTTCCATCATTAAAGTTGCTGCCCTGGCTCAGCCCTCACCAGCTCCTTTGGATAATGCAAACGCTTTCTCAGAGTTTCCCTGCCTCCAGATTCAATCTGTTCCAACCCACCCTCCATTTCACTGTCACGGGGACTATTCAGAAATACACTTCTGATCATACTCTTCCAGCAACTCCTCATTTCCTACAGGATGAAAATCCAGCAAATAAACCCCTTCGCAAAATGATCTCTGCCTCCCCTTTCTCTGTCCTTTTCTGCCACTACATATACTCCTGCCGTACTGAATGCCTTGTTGTTCTCGAATAATCCCCATGTTTTCTGAGTTTTTTGCTATTCTGTGCGTGCTGTTCCCTTGGTAGAGCTAGAATGCCATCCTCAACCCCTGCTGGGTTATGTCTTACCGCTAGTGATTAAGAGCAAGAACTCAGGAGCTGGTCTTGTTAGATTTGAATTTCAGCTCCACCCTTTGTAAGCTGTGTGATCACAAGCAAAGTCACTTAATCTCACTGTCCCTTGGTTCTTTCAGTTATAAAATGGATAACAGTAGAATCTGCCTGGAAAAAAAAAGATTCTGCCTGACAGAGTTATTGAGAGGATTAAATGAGATAATATGTATGAAACACCTAGAACGTGTGTTTGTGTGTGTGTGTGTGTGATCATCATCATCCTAAACAGTTCTCTCTTTTGGGCAGTCTGTTCTGAGAACATTAGGAGGGAGTTGGTACCTCTCTTCTTGGGTCCTACACCATCCTGTATATTCCTCATTATACATTACATTATTCAACAAGGGTTCTACCTTGAAATCAATCTCTTCGGCAAGTATGTAGAGCCAATTTGAGACCGTGTTGTTATTCAAAATTGTTCATGAGTATGTTACCGTAGATAAGAGCTGTAGCGTGAAGAAGCTGGAGTTATAACTGGGGAAGGAGCTGATATTGTCAAATCGGAGGATTTGGGAGGTTGTGAATACAGGTGAACACAGGCCAGAAGTGATGGAAGCCGGGGGGAAATATGGCCAGAGAGGATAAGATATACTACAGATTGGGTACATGCACTGGCAAGCCTTCACAAGGGGTTCTGGGAACATGCCTCTGGACACATGTCACGCGGAGGGGTATGGCAGTACCAGAACAGACAGTGATTGGTCTACCTGCGTTCCTAAAGATAAAAGATTTTTTCATACTTCTTAGACCATATTGTAATTTTGAAATTAATTTTACTCATACAAAATCCATGAGTGTTTTAATTTAAAAAGTTACAATTAGACTAAAGACCCCTTTGCAAACCACCTTCAGTTCCAATCTCCTCCCTCTCCCCAGAGGTAACAGGCAGTGTTGGCTGAATCCAAACTAATTTCATCCTGGGTCTTGCCAAAATGCAATGTCTACTGAATCATATCTGTGCCAAGTTTCTTTTGTTTATTGATTGGGAAGAGTTGGAAGTGAGAATAGAAATGAGGAAAATCGGTTTTACTTGGAGAACTCAGTCCCCTGAATTCCCAGATGTGAATGCGCCTCCTTTGCTCCTTGAAGTGACCCCTCCCCCACATTGAGAAGGCTCATCTTGGTGGAAGACAGTGTTGCTTTTTTTTTTTTCTGAGGGAGAGATCTTAATTGTCCTTTTAAGCTCCTTCATCCCACTCCTTGGCCTCTCCAGACCTGTAACCAGGGCATGCTCTCATGTCAATTATGAAGTCAAATTGGAGAAGAAGCCTTTACACAAATTTGCTTTTTTTTTTTTTTTGTCAGTAGAAAGCTGGGGAAGACATGTGCAGACAGGTTTTGAGGTTGCTTGACAAAGGAAGAAAAAACAGACTTTCAGATGTGACTGAATCTATTGATATGGCGATATTTACCAGAAGTTCTGGATTCAATGGGCTAGCTTGAGCAGATGTGTTTGGTTCTAATAGTTTGCTTCATTAGTTGACACAAACAAACCTAGTTTCAACAGCAGCTCATGCTAATTAAAATTAAGAAGCCAGAAATGCCTTGGAACTTAAGGACGTATGGCAATAGAAATGGAGTGGATTCAGGTGTAATTCATTCAAAAAATATTTACTGTCTACCACGTGTCAGACAATCTTCTAGAAAGCCAAGATATATCAGTTACCAAAAACCCTATGCTCAGGGAGTTTATATCTTATCAGAGGAAATGAATAAGTAAACAATATATAAGAAATGCCACAAAAAATTCAACAGGGCAAAGGAGATAAGGAGTATGACAGGAAGGACGCTATTTTATATAGGCAGTCTGGGGAGACATTTGAACAGAAACTTAAAGATATGAGAGAATGAGCCAGGCGGATGGCTGGGAGAAGCTATCCAGGCAAAGGAAGCATCAGGTGCCAAGGTGCTTAGCATGTTTTCGGGTCAGCAAGGAAGCCAGTGTAGGGAAAACCGTCTAGGGTAGAGGGGACTTAGGAGATGAGGTCAGAGAGAACTTGGGGAGTTGGGGTTAAGTACGGAGTGGGGTGGCAGCTGCCAGACCATCTAGACCTTGCAAGTCATGGTAAGAATTCTGCCTTTTACTCTGAGTAGGTAAGAGCCCCAAGGGTTTTGATCAGAGGAGGTACAGGATCTCATCCTGTTTTAAAAGGATCACCCTTGTTGAGTGGAGACTACACAGCTGGGAGACATGATTGAAGCATGAACACTAGTGTGACAGTGTTTGCAATGATCTTGGAGAGAGATGTGCACCATGGCACTTGCAGTGAAGTGGATCCTTAAAATTTGCTGATCAAAGATCGGGGTGGATGGCAAAAAGATCAGAGGTATCACAAGGACAGGATTTTGGCCAGAGCAGCTGTGAAGGATGGAGCTGCTGTTAATTGAGGTGGAGAAGGCTGCAGGGGGAGCCTGTCTGGGAAGTGTATCGGGGGTTGCCTTGAGGAGTGGTGGTCAGCGGTTTTGAACATTCTAAGTTCAGATATGGATAATACATCCAAGTGGATGGCATTCGGATATTAGCATGATGTTCAGAGAAGACATCTAGAGTTCAGAAATACTTTTCTAAAGGCGCCTGGGTGGCTCAATCGTTAAGCCTCTGCCTTTGGCTCGGGTCGTGATCCCACGATCCTGGGATTGAGCCCTGCCTCAGGCTCCCTGCTTAGCGAGGAGTCTGCTTCTCCCTCTGCCTCCCCCCTTGCTTGTGCTCTCTCTGTCTCCTTCTCTCTCAAATGAATAAATAAAGTCTTTAAAAAAAAAAGAAAAGAAATACATTTCTATATTCAGAAACACTAGAATGTAGACGGTAATGCATCAATGGGCTTAGATGAGATAACCTAGTAAATAAGTGTCCACGGAGCAAAGACTTCCAGGGAAGACGGGTTGGAGATAAGGAGGAACCAACACAGTTAAGCCCATCCATTCACCCTGTAACTGTCATTTCAGAGGTCACACAGCTGCTGCCTCATGGAGAGGGCAGAGATTTATTCCCACTGCAGCAGCTTTCTCTAGATTATTATTATTTTTTAAATTTTTGTTATGTTATGTTAGTTCTCTAGACTGAGATGTGCTTTTCCTTGCTTCTGCCGGCATCGCTATTTTGATGAGTTACTGGATGTGTTAAAAGTGGTTATGGTAGTCTAGACATGGTATTCTAGAAATCATTGCTCGTGACTTAGGCAGTCACTTCACAGTGAAGGGAGGAGGCAGTGACCTAAGGAAGCCTCAGATACTGCATGTTCTGGGAGGCAGAGCCGTGTGCGGTTGGAGTGTTGTCATGTAGGATACCGTGTGTTATTGTTGTTTTAGAGATTTGTTTATTTATTAGAGAGAGCGAGCACTCGTGTGAGCCGGGAAGGGGCAGAGGGAGAGGCAGACAGAGACTCTTACGCAGGCTCCCTGCCCAGTGTGGAGCCCAGCATGGGGTTGATCTCACATCCCTGAGATCACAACCTGAGCTGAAACCAAGGGTCAGACGCCTAACTGCCTGAGCCCTCTAGGCGCCTCAAAATGGGTGTGTTTATGTCTGTGTGTGTGTATATAGCAAAAGAAATATGAATATGAACTAGGTCACAGACCAAAAAATGTTCTTTGTTAACAGTGTAATGCCCAAATTTGAGTAGTCAGGTAGAATCATTTTAAATCATTAGGGTACTAGTTGGCTATGATTATAAACCTTTAATTAACCAGAGACTGGTTTTACTCTTTATTTTGAGAGACAATGATATTAAAACTCATTTCTTTCAAAAGCATTTTCCAAAAGTTATCCCAGTTAGCAAAAACCGAAATCTTTTATTTGTAATAGCTTTCAAAGTGAAAATAGCTAGAAAATACACTAAATAGTAGAAAATACACTAAATAGCTATAAATGAATCTGACTGGCAACTTTCACTTAATGTTGGGTCTAGCTGGAAATGAGTGTGGTCCTCTGTATATGGGTAGGTCCCCCCGTGGTGTATACACACACATAAACACACAGACGTACACATGCGGGCTTATGTATGCTATTTGTAGCACATACTATAATACACAAGGAAACCTGCCCGTTCAAATAAAATAAATAATGCAGCTCCTACAGTCAAAAGTCAATACAACAAAATCACCATGGGCCAACAGCTAGCTTATTTTGAATGATGCTCTTTAAAATAGACTGCCATAAAAGAACTTCAGGTAGTTTTCTTTAAATCCCCTCTAACAAATTCTATGCTATTAATGCTGCTGTTATTCCTTGAAATGTCCCTTCTTTACTGCCTCTTTTCTCCTCCACAACCCCCTAGCATGGCTCCTTCCACCTTGCTCCTTCTACTCCTTGACAGCTTCTCTGTCAGGTCAGCAGCCTACTGTCCCCGTGTCCATATGTAATTCTGTCTCTGCACTTTTGCTCACCTGAAGTCCCAGGGGCAAACCAAAATTAAAACCATGATCTAGCTAATTCATGATCAGCATCGTCCTAGACATCACAAAGAACCTCAAAAAGATCTGTATTATTTTATTAGTGATTTTCAGAAGGAAACCTACACGATACCTCTGAGGATATAAATTCTTCTTTTGAAATTCCCCCCAAAAATCATACTTATAAATAAACAGGCTTTTTGTCTTAGTCCCTTAATATAACTGATATTACATTTATATTTATTATTTTAATAGAAATATGTATCATTTACCTACTATGTGTATAGCATGATGCTATATGCTTATCAAAATATTTTGGATGTGATTTTTTCCAAATAATAACTATATAAACTCTCAAAATCTGAGTCTAATCTCTAGCATTCGAGGCTTTCCTAAGTAATTAAGGATGATACTATTTAAGACAAATTGTTTTTTGATTACAAGGCCTCATACAAAGGGTTCACCTTATTTGGGACCATTCAGAATCTGAAAACTTGTTCAGTTTCTGTCTCTGGAAATTGGTTTTCTCATCTTCTGCAAGAAGCAAATAGCTTGTGCTTATGTTGTGAAAATTTATCAAAGAAGAGTCCACAAAACTACTTGTTTACATTTATTTCCCAATTAGTAATGATCATATCACATTTTTTTAGTTAACTAAGAAACCTGTTTTAATTTTTGTTTCGAGATTCTTGCTTCTGAATACTAATAATTATAAGCAACTGTCACTTGCTGAGTGCCAGTCACGTGCTGGACACTTTCCTTGGGGCATTTCCAATGTTCTGTCTGCTGTGATTAATGCTGCAAAAGGGAGGCAATGTTTTACATTCACTAAAGTCTTCCCTGAAAAACAAACTAACAAACAAACAAACCTCTGTTCCCTGAGAACTGTTTATCATGTGTGGACCATTACCCATTCTCAGCTTTCCCGGCTTTCTTCGTATATTTCTCATGAAATGGGCTAATTTTCCATGACAAATTACCTATGGTGATTCCGAGGTGAAGTATACACAGAAGGAAATCTCAGGGGACGCCTGGGTGGCTCAGTCGGTTAAGCGTCTGCATTTGGCTCAGGTCATGATCCCGGGGTCCTGGAATCGGGCCTCTGCCTCTGCCTGCTGCTCCCCTGTTTTTGCACACACACTCTCTCTCTCTCAAATAAATAAATAAAATCTTAAAAAAAAAATCCAGTAAGTATCTGCTCTGGCTTTCTGTGTGTATTTTTAAAGTGGAAAATGATTCCAGTTAAATCTCAATTTAAGGTGAGGCAATTTTTTTTGTATTTTCTAAAACAATTACATAATATTCTGCTGACAGGAGATATTTTAAAAATTAATACATTTTCAAGTGTGTTAATGTCCCTACTTAACCTAGTAGTTAAAAATTATTTTCTTTTTGCAGCTAAGTCAGAATTTATAACAACTCTGACGGAAAAGGCCAAACAAGTATTCTATGCTCTCCAAACACTATTTTACTTCCATGGTTACATGGCAGAATTCACTGATAAAAACATCCTGCTTAAGTCCAAAGCACTTTGTAAGTTCTTTGGAAGCCAAAAGATTTCCCATGTAAATGCCAAAGTTCTTAGTTTCATTTATTATATAAAATAATTCTTAAAAAAATGTAAATATCACTTACAAATGAATGGTATTAGTGACGGCGACTTTTTATTTCTGTCTTATATTCAGGTAAAAATGTTGTCTTTATCCGATCAGGTCAACGATTACAAACCAAGGGAGGCTCTGATATCATGAGTAGCTATGCGAGATGGACAGAAGACTGATGCTTGTATGATGAATACAGAGCTGGGGTTTCACCTGCTGAACTACTAGAGTAGAGCTTCTCACATGTGTCCCTAAGGTTCTGCAGACATATTTCATGAATGCCAAAGGAAGCCAGGTAGGAAGAAACCAGGAGAATATGTGATGCATGAAACACTGTTCACCTAGAATAGGTGTGCTTTCATTTTATATCTTGGGGATCCACCTTAAGTTTCACTTAAAGAAGAGGTTTTGTTTCCCAAAAAAGTATTTGAAAATCATTGCCTCCCTATTGCATATTCCTTGGGGGGGCTCAGCCGCAAAAATAAAACTAGAATAGATGTATGATGATTCTAACTTGGTATGATGTTTCTTTTGTTTTTTTTTCTTAAAGATTTTATTTATTTGACAGAGATAGAGACAGCCAACGAGAGAGGGAACACAAGCAGGGGGAGTGGGAGAGGGAAAAGCAGGCTCATAGCAGAGGAGCCCGATGTGGGGCTCAATCCCATAACGCCCTGAGCCGAAGGCAAACGCTTAACCGCTGTGCCACAGGCGCCCCTGGTATGATGTTTCTAACTTTAGACATTTAAATCTCTGAGTTTTAGGTGGACTTGATGTGGTTAAATGCATCCAGAAACTCAGAAGAAATTTCTCCTCTTTAAGTTTGCTTTGTAAAGTGGTGATTCAGTAGTGTGTTTTTTTTTGTTTTTTGTTTTTAATTTTTTTTGGTGGAAGGCTTTACTAATTACTAAGCACACGCACTCTTGAAAATGGCGTGGTTATGCACATGATGGTAAGCTAACGAAGAGTTTGCAGGGAATATCAAGACGAAGAGCATAGGCTTCCTGCTTTCAACGCTCCTAAAGCTACTGTAGTTTAATTTAAAAATACAGGACAAAAACTGTAAGTGGCGTAAGGTACAAGCACCACAGGGAATGGACAGCAGCAACAGTGATCTCACTCTATCCGGAAGTGGGACGTTCAAAGGTGGGCTCTGAGGTCCTCTTGAAAGATGAACAGAATATCAAAGCGCAGAAATGTGAAGGAGAGCACTTGTGGGCTGGACATAGGAGGAGCAAGGGCCTCAGTGGGTGGGAAAATCAGGAGCGAGTTTGGAAAACAATAATGTGTCTAATTTGGCCAAAGCATGAGTTCTGTGGCCGGGCTCAGTAGCAAAAAGAAGGGAGAGGAATGGAGGAGACTGTAAAGGGATTTGCCTGTAAAGTCAAAGAGGTGACATCTGACACAAGAAAATCTAAGGGAAGGAAAAATTCGAATCTAAGTACCTACTATCTCCCCTGCCACCTACTGATTGCTCCGTTCTGTGTCTGGGTCTGTGAGGTGATGGTGGGATACTGGGTGGGAAGGAAAATTGGGAGGAACTCTGAAGACCATTTTACAAAATAATGAAATGGTCAACGATGTCAAGGAGAAGATGGGTAGAGATACGGAGGGAAAAAAACCAACTTGGGGGTGGGAAAACAGTTTCTGGAGGAGTTTTTAAAGAGGGGGTAAGAAGTGTGTGGGAGAGGCATTTGCTGTGACAAGGAATTTTAGGAAGTTTTGTTGCATGATGTGCTATGGAACTCCCTCCTCTGTCCCTGAAGGAACCTTCAGGATAATCAAAATTGCTTTCCAAGGCTTTCTGGAGGCAGATCAGTGTTTCCTTTCAGCTGTGCTGGGATGGATTTTAAGGTGGGAGAGCTCAGTTTTATTCGGTTCACAAACTATCTGTACAGAGCATGGGGTTCCCCCCATGGTGCTGGGAGTGACAGAAGACGTGAAGGGGAGCGCACCAGGGTCCTACCCCTCTGCATCCTTCACCTTTGCACCCACCACATCCAAATCTGTTTTACCTACTATGCTTCTGTGTAAGATTCCCACTGGAAAAAAGTGATAGAAGCAGTTTTAAAACAGGGTGAAAACCACCACAGTAGACACTGAGGTACCCCTGACGGATAATAAGCTGAGAAGTGCACTCTTGGTGTAAAATGAGACTCAGAGAACCGGAAGGACTTGCTTGAGGTTGTGCGGCTAGTACATGCGGAGCTAGAACTAAGACCCGTTTTACTGGAACCATCCCCCCACCCCAGCCCATCAGAGATTTTCTTTCCAAGCCACTGAGATTTAAGGTATTTTGAGCCTGTCCTTTCTTAGATGGCATCTTTTCAGATAGCAAAGCCTCTATCTTTTTAATCTGAGGTTTGATGTCAGGTAATTCTTGCACCCCTTTATTTCATATCTTAGATGCACCCCGGTGTGCCTTTTTGCCTCTGTTGGGTATGGGGGGGCTGGGAATAACGTAAAGAACTTTTGCTCAGAAGATATTGGACTTGGCATAAGGTTCTAAGCTTGCCGCTGGCATCTCCTTTCTGTTTGCCCTTACATCAACATAAATGCCGGATGTAACAAAGGTTACACTATGATGACTCAAACTATCGATGTATACAGGAAACACATTTAAGATCTCAGAGTAACAAAGGTCTTCTTAAAGTATGACACAGAATCTGAAGCTATAAAAGAAAAGCACAATAAAAAACAAATTTCCACATCAAGAAAAACCACCTTAAGCAAACGCAAAAGAAATCCAACAAACTGAGAGACTTTTGCAATGCGTGTTATACACAAAGGCCTACTTTCTAAATGTATAAAGACTTTCTATGAGTCTATAAGAAAAAAACTACACAATAGAAAAATGGAAAAAAATATGTGAACAGAATTCACAAAAAAAGAAGTTACAAGCGGGTCTTTGTATTAACCATGCTTCTAGCTTCCGTAGAGTTGATGCTTTAATGTCTGCTCCGTGTGCCTATGTGGGCCCGATACAGCTTACTCTACACAAGCTGGTCATATGCCTGAGTCACCTTGCCTTGGCCTCCAGCCTCCCTCACTCTCCCCCTCCCCACTTTGAAAAGAGTCCTTCTCCTGGAGGTACACTTCTCAAATGCAAACCAACCAATCCAGAGTCCACACTCTCAACACTCTCCTTATTAGGCTCTCGCATTCGGGTGCTGTACACTTACCCTAATCACCCCAGAGCCAAGTACCAGATCATTAGGGACAGCCCCTATGCCCCAGAGCTCACTGAACTTATTCCTACTAACCAATCCCAAGCCTGCCTACCACGCTTCACCCATTCCTTCCCAAGAAAATCACAATCGAGGCTCTTGCCCAGTTCCTCCTTCTCCCTCTGCCTCCTGACTGCTCCCAGTGCTTCCCCATGTTCCCATCATTGCACCGCATGCCCCCTTTTCTTAGGAACTGTGATTAATAAACTGTCATTCCAATGGCAACCGTCTCCTGATCTGTTTGCCTTCCTATACATGACATCTTCTATTAATACACTATATTTTTAAAACAGTCTTAAACATATGAAAAGAAGCTCCACTCCATGCATTTTAAGGAAAGTGTAAATAAAAACTATGATGAGATAATATTTTCCTTCCATCAGAGTGGCAAAGGTCAAATGGTTAGATCGTGCATAGTGCTAGTATGAGTAAAGTCACATTTATTATTGTTCTGGGAACATAAATTATTACCACCTCGATAGAGAGCACTTCAGCAATAACAATGAAATTTCAGAATATACAAATTCATGATCTGGCAATTCTACGTGTGGGTATACACGCAAAAGAATTGAAAAGGAGGATCTTAAAGAGCTCTTTGTACACCCTGTTCAGAGCAAATAATAGCCAACAGGTGGAAATCACCCCAAGGTCCATAGACAGATGAATGGATAAACAAAATGTGGTATATACATACAATGGAATATTATTCAGTCTTAAAATGGAAAGAAATCCTGTCACATCCTACAACACAGATGGAACAACACCAGTTTGAACCGCATGGGTCCACTTATATATGTTTTTTTTTCAATAAACACAGTACAGTACTGTAAATATATTTTCTTCTTCCTTATGATTTTCTTAATAACATTCTTTTTCTCTAGATTACTTTATTGTAAGAACACAGTGTATAATACATATAACATGAAAAACACGTGTTTATCTACTATTATGTTATTAGTACGGCCAAGAGTAGGCTTTTAGTAGTAAGTTCCGGGGTGGGGTGCGGGGGGTGGGGAGTCAAAAGTTATATGTGGACTTTCAACTGTGCAGGGGGTTTGGCACCCCTAATCCCCATGTTCAAGGGCAAATGCACATTCAAATAATTTTTGGGTTACTGAAGGTACTGTTTCACAAAATGCATGTTCTCTACTGAGAGCCACAAGCTGTCAAAAGTCAACTTACTTTCTCTCAAGAAATTTCTCAAAGGGAAAAATAATACAATTAAGTATTTCTTCCTAATCCTTATTTTAAAAAGCAACATCTGTTCACAGTGACAATTAAAAAAACAGCCATCTGAATTTAGATTTTTTTTTTTAAGTAGGCTCCAACATGGGGCTTGAACTCATAACCCAGAGATCAAGACCTGAGCTGAGATCAAGAGGCAGAGGCTTAACCGACTGAGCACCCAAGAGCCCCTTCAGAGTATTATTTTTAGTATTTAACCAACTTACTATAACAGTTTAGCTGAAGAATCAATGAAAAATACAGAGGAAATTAAATTTTATTAAATATATAATGAAAAATAAACACAGGCACACGCACATACACAAACTAGGTCCTCATTATGTCTGTAAAAGAATCAAAAAAGAGAAAGGGAAATTAAGGACAATTAACCACACAGAGGAAGGGAGAGATGCGCTGCTTGGGGGTAGGGTCTTCATGACATTTTCTGCTGATTCCCAGCCCTGAGTCCGACATATGCTCAATGCTCAGTGAAGATCTTAGAATGAGTAAAGATCATCTCAGGAGACAGAGCAAAGACCAATTCTTCTCTGTCCCTGACTTTCAAGTCTCTTCTGACTCCCACTTGCCACTGATCACATGTTCAGATAGCAGAGTTTTCCTGACAACACCCTGGATTCCTGGCCAGAATCAACCTTCATGTTTTTCATTTCAGAAGTGCCAAGTATAAGGACATCCCAACATGGAACTTTCTTTTCTCTCCCCCGCAGACTCTTCTGTGGTGTACGATTTTACTGATTGAATTTAGGGGTGTTAATCTACTTTGCAAAGTGGAATGTGGTTTGTATTCTTATAATCCTATTATAAACCTTTCTAATCTTTGTAAATAGATATTAGCCGTGTCAAAATTACAAATGTTTGAGTACATTCCAAGCATGTCCCAAAGTCTTTTTCCATACTGGAAAGATTTTTAAATTTCCACCTTACTGTCAGAGTTAAAAAAAAAAAAAAAAAAAAAACCAAAAACACCAAAACCGAAAAAACTTTATGGGCAACATGGAACCTATCTGTATTGTTTAATAAATTATCAGTCCGTTTAAAGTTTCTTGACAGCCAAAAAAAATCTTGAAAAATTACTCTTGCAAGGCTGCCTGGATGTCTAAAGGACAAGCGAAAACAGGCCAACAATAGCAAGACTTGTAGAAAGATTTTAAAAAGAGATTTAGTAGTTTTTTTTTAATGTGTATTCCCCACATACAGCTATTAATGAAGTGTGATAACTAAGAAAAGGATAGGGAAGCTAAGGGGAAATATTTAAATAGAACATTAAATATTTACCTTTATTTTTTCCTTTTAATATACAGTTTACTTAAAAACTCAATTTGTAAAATCCTAAAATAGTAGTGTTTAAATGTATGAATGTCCAGGGAAGAATGTCAGATGAAATGTGACAAAGATAAAAATAATATCTTAAAATTCCTATTCCTGGGGCGCCTGGGTGGCACGGCGGTTAAGCGTCTGCTTTCGGCTCAGGGCGTGATCCTGGCGTTATGGGATCGAGCCCCATATCAGGCTCCTCCGCTATGAGCCTGCTTCTTCCTCTCCCACTCCCCCTGCTTGTGTTCCCTCTCTCGCTGGCTGTCTCTATCTCTGTCTCTGTAGCATAAATAAATAAAATCTTAAAAAAAAATTCCTATTCCTTATGGAATCACTATGGGAATTAAATTACACACTTAAACTACATAGACTGTCAGCTCCTTGAGGGTGAGGATCTTATATTTTCACCTTTGTAACCAGCTGCTTGATTAATCATGTATGAAAGAAAAAGAAATCATTTTCACTCTTGAAAAACATTTTAAATTTCATTACAGATTAACCCAAGAAACTCATCAGTACCTATAGGAGGTCAAACCTAGAAAATGAAGGAAGCCTTAGTAGCGCCAGAAAATCACCAATAGTTTCAGTAACTAATCAAACATTTTTATTAAAAAATTCCTAAAGTTATTTAATCTGTTACCAGCCTTGAGAGAATGAAATGTGTAAAGAATAAGAAGGTATCTTTGAATATGTGAATATCCCAGTAGAAGCAGGAAATGAAGTAAATGATGGCAACATCTTTTTATAAAACACACAGTGGTAGAAGGTGTTGTTAAATCTACATAAAAAGCAATCTGCAAAACTTTCAGAAAGCAATCTGAATACTAGTGAGAGCCTTCTATGTCCGTGTATCCAGCCCAAGGACTTCCCTGGGAAACTCAAGATCAGCACATTGGACGTTCCTCTCAAACCCGTTGCTTCTTCTGAATTCTCTGTCACTTAGAATACCATAATCTTGCCACTTTTCTGAGTCAGAAATCCAAGCATGAGTCCAGACTCTTTCCTCTTCCTCACTCCCTCCTCCCTGTCCATTTGGACTTGAAGTCCAGCGTTTCCTATTTCCTTAGTATCTCTCCCATGTGTATTCTGTCCCTTTCCCCTTTGCCACTGCCTTGGTTCAGCCTCTCCTTACATCTTATCTTGATCCCCGAAATGGCATTCTGATTGGCGATATGGCAGGAATGGAACAGAGACAAATTCAATAGGTATTTAAGAGAATCAACCGATAGCATACAGGACAAAAGTTTAGGAGAAGAATGAATTTAGTTCTGAGCACATTTAGCTTGAGGTACTTAAGGGTCATCTGGTAAAGATATTCCCGTACATGCGTGTATGGGTGTCAGCAAAGCTTAAGGACAGAGAAGTAGGTTCCTAGTGGACACCATGGATATGGCTGAAATATCTCCTCTCATGTCCTACTCTTCCAAAAAGCTTTTTCTAGATCATCTCATTCCCACAGTGATTGTTCCTTCCATTCAATTCTGATAACTCTGATTGCACCTTCCAGGTTCACAGCCAGGTGCTGTATAGTGCAAATAAAACAATACATAATCCTTGTCACTGTATTTGACAAGAGTTAATATATGGCCCTTCAGAGATATGTTGGTATAATCTTTTTGGAAAGCTATTTGAAGTTATCTACTAAAGCTGAACATAAACCTGGACTATGAGACAGTAATCCCACTCCTACATATACACTCAAATAAATGAATTCATAAGTAAAAGGGATGCATAAGAATGATCGTGGAACTTTATTTATAATCCAAAACAGGAAACAACCCCAATCTCTAAACAGAATAGAATGGACAAATTGTGGCATAATTACATATAAGGACACTATACAGCAGTAAAAAAGAATGACTGCCACACACAATGCCGTGATGAATTTCAAAGACGTAATGGTGAGCAAAAGAAGCCAGACACAAAGAAACACATACTGTATGATCCCATCTATATGATATCTAAGAAGAGGCAAACTAATGAGTAGTGATAAATCAAAATTGTGGTTAACTTCAGTGGGAGCAATGACTGGGAAGAGTCTCAAGGGACACCTCCGGGTTGCAGGAAACATATCTTGATCTGAGTGGGAATATGGCAGGAATGGAGAACAGACAAATTCAAGAGCTATTGAAAAGAGAAATTTAACTTTCAAACTGACAAAGAGAGCACAGGAGGAGAATTCAGATTGGGAGAAGAATGATGAATGTGGTTCTGAACGTGTTGGTTATAGGAGCATGGGAACATTCACCAAGCTACACACTCTATGTGAGCATCACTGTACATATGTTATATAACAAAAAACTTTTTTGACAACAAAAAAGTTTTAAATAAAAATAAAATTGAGCACCATCAAATTTTCAATAAGACAAGAAAAATCTATGGAGCCTCAGGCCTCACAGGTAGGCAGCAATGGCAGAGTCGGGGAGCAGACGTCCAGCATTAACCCACACAGTCCACTGCTGGGAACCGTGTGGCTTAGTTCCCAAGCACCATTTGGAGCATTCATCCCAAAGTGTGAATTAACACAGTGTAGTTCCCGCCCTGTTAGGTCTTATTGATTAATACAATCACAGTGTCAGTACAGAATTCTAAATTTTCCATGCAAAATATGATACGAGAAGAAGATATTCAATAAATATCTGTTAATGACCTAGTAACAGGTGGCAGGTATAGCCTATGAACGCTCGAACAGTTGAGAGGTTGTAGGAAACACTGGCAAAATTTCTCCAAGGACATGGGAATTGAGCCAGATTCTAAAAGGTGAGGAATAAAGGCAGGGGTTGCAAAGTATGGCCTATACAAGTGTTCGATTTGATTTCTTTTAATGTGAATGGCACAGTCTTTCAACGTGCAGTGTGACTGGGAGTATTTCTGGACAGTCATAACTTTGCATCATGCTTTGTGAATATGTGCCAGTTTCCTAGGCATTTGAATGTGGGAGAGTCCCTGCGAAGGAGTGCACCACAAACAGAAGGTCACGAAAGGCTAAGTGAATTATTAGATGGCACACATGGCTTGGGCCCAAATCACACAGTGCCATGAATACCATACTGAATATATTCCACAAACAATGTTAAATGAGACGATGCCATGATGTTTTGGTAGTGTGGGCCAACTGTGTGACTAGCATTAATAACAATAAATCCTGTAAGCGGCTTCTGGCTTTTTCGATGTGATGCCAAGCATTGGGACCTTTGGAAGTGGATTTCTGACTGCTTTCTTTCAGTTGCCATCTGAACTCTTGCTATTCTGGAGATGAAGCTTCTGTTTAGAAGACCAAAGGAGGGAAGCTTATATAAAATAGGTAAAAAATTTTGTCAAGACTCATAAATCTTGAGGAATATTGAAAGAATTAGCAAATAAAGCTATAGATGCCAATAGGAACAATTTCAGTGGTGTCTCTGATGGAAATAAAGTTTTTTGACACCAATAATCATTCTGCAAGTTTTTGTTGGCTTGAGGAACAGCTGTCATGCAGGGAAATGACTGATATCATTACTGATGTAATTTTACTCTACTCAAAAGGGTAGATGAAACAGTTCTTTGATGCTATAATCTAAGGTGGATATCTTAGCGGCTGGTCATACCCAATGATTAATAACTGCAATTGATGCATACATGTGTACTGAGAAATTCTTGAGATATTTAATAAATTGCCACATTGAACATCAATTTGCAGAAGTTGTCCTAGGTTCTCCTTTGACTTTACAAAACAAACCTTTCATGTTTCTTTATCTATGCATTTAAAAACTTGACTATAATTTTTATTATTAGCATTACATTTAGTAGAAATGAACTCTAGTTTAGATTTATTTTTTATTTGATAGAATTGTTAAGGGTAGTGGTATAAAAGCAGAAATTCTATTGCAAAAAGTTGGACATACAGTGGATTTTAGCAGAAATAGAGAACACTGGTTACTTAAAAATATTAAGACTAGAGATGTGGATTCATGGCTTTAAATATATAAATATAGATAAAGAAATAGATATAAATTTGTGGATAAATATATTCATGCATCTGTTGCCTAGCTCTGTCTGCTCAGAGGACTTAGAAGCAATGACGACCAGTATCCATGAGCATACCCAGCATTGAGGTCTAAGTTTGCAAATATATCATTCTCCACTAAAAGGAACCAGGAATCCTTTGAGAAATTTTGAGAATTCCAGGGTTGGAGCAAAGAAAATGCAAGATGAGTCTGGAACACATTCTTATGACAGAAAGTAAAGAATTACGCAAAGAATCAAAGAGTCATGTCAAAAGGACAAGTGAGTCTTCTTGAAGAGGTATACAATGGCCAAATCAGGGGAAATGGAAACATCAAAGCAAATAATGCCAGTAATGAATTATAACCCATTGAATAGAAAAAGAACTCATAGGTATAGATAGATAGATAGATAGATAGATAGATAGATAGATAGATAGATGATAGATAGAAAGGAAAAAGGTAGATAGAAATAAAGAAGGTTCTTCCTTACAGTAGGAAGCAAACCAACAAATGTAGAAGGAATAATGGAATTAGACAGTCATCATTTGGCAACCATCATAATAATAACCAATTTGGGCACTTATCATCAAGAGATGTAAAACTAATGAGTGAAAATTTTAGAAGGAATAGGATACTTAAATCTCAGTCTCAGAGTATCTCCCCATAGGTGCTTATTAATTTCAAAGAGAAAAATAACAACTTCACAGAGGAGAAATCTGGTAGAAGTCACTGCCTTAACCAAGTGATCAAAATTAACACCACCAGTAACAGGACAAGTTGATATCTTGCGTTACTGTTATCATGTTGTATATATAAAATAAAAATTCAACAGCAGTGGCAGCAATTGTTTCATATATTTATACCAACAAAATATTTGGGTGGGGATTTGGCTCTGTTTTTTGGTTTTGAATAAACTCTGATATTGTTCTAAGACTTCTTAAGCTTATTTTAATTTTAATTTTTTTAAAAGATTTATTTATTTGAGAGAGAGAGAGCAGGGGAGGGGCAGAGGGAGAGGGAGAGAATCCCAAGCAGACTCCCTACTGAGTGTGACCCATGGTGGGGCTCGATCCCATGACCCTGAGATCATGAGCTGAGCCAAAACCAAGAGCTGGACGGTCAACTGACTAGCCACCCACACACCCCTAAGCTTATTTTTATTATGACTATAAAGTTACTTAGAGGTTTTATTCAGTTACATTTGCATAAAGTTAATAGTCCAGACTTCAGATGTCCTCTAAAACACTTTCTGAAGTATATCTCAAGCATGACAAGGTAACAGTTGCTTATGTTGTCAGTTATTATTTAACAAAGAAACTCTTGGGGCGCCTGGGTGGCTCAGATGGTTAAGAGTCTGCCTTCAGCTTAGTTCATGATGCCCGGGTCCTGGGATTGAGCCCTGCTTGGTCAGACTCCCTGCTCGGCAGGGAGCCTGCTTTCCCTCTCCCTCTGTTGTTCCCCCTACTTGTGCTCTCGCTCTCTCTGTCAAATAAATAAATCTTAAAAAATAAAAATAAAAATAAAGAAGAAACTCTCCTCATATATGGACATTTCCTAAATGTTCATCTTGTTTTTTAAAAAAAATTAGACAATAAGACAAAAATCAGACAAAAATCACGCTTCCTTTTTTTTCTTCTCTGCTAATAGGAAGCAGTGTATTTCGACGCTCTACTGCTCTAGCTGCATTTAGTTAGGTAAGTGTTGATTTTTTCTATCATTGAATGTTAAGGTCTTTTATCTTCATTTTATGGATGTAAATGTAGTATATTCAATAATGAAAGAAATGTGCTCTTTTATTTCATTTACCGACCTATGGAATCTACTTAGTTGACCACATATATGCAAATATTTATTATGCTATAGAAGTGTCAGAACTTACACCACTATGTTAGTCCAGGATGGTATGATAAGACTTTGGAAGAGAAGGTATGGATTGTTTTATTTTAATGTGCTTCAGACTGTGTATATTGCCTACAGGTTACATGTGATAAATCACTTTGATAATATTACCTTCACCTGATTTTTAAGTAGATAATGACTCAGGTCTTAGTATAGTAATACCCCAAGAGAAACATACCTCTTGCAGACAAATGAAAGCTGGAGTTGTAGATAAATCAACACACCGTTCATCTTGGATATTAATTGTGGGTGCTACAGCATAAATGGGGTTCTCTTGATCCTTTTCATCTTTCTCCTCTTCCTCTTCTTGTTCTGTGTCTGTGGTACTGTCTTCCATTTTTCACAATTCTAAAATAAAATCATTCCATATTCAGCTATTTAGGGATATCTTTACCTATAAAGTAAAACTAATGGAAAATAATAAAAGCAAGCAAAAGGCAACTGGAGTAAGCTATTCTCCAGTGAAATTTAGGTCAGTACACTTAGCTATAGATAAATTATTATAAAGGCTGATTTGTTATAAAGATACTCTCCATTGCTACACTCAAATCAATAATTCTAATTTTAAAAAGTAGGCTATTGTTGCATTAATTGGAAAAAAAAATGATATAACTAGAATGTAAGCTCCATGAGGGCAGAAACCTTATTTTGTTTACTGAGCATTATTGTTAACACTCAATTACTATTCACTGATTGGGTAAATAAATATAACTTTCACCCTTAAAATATAACACATTCAAATTATTTTTGGGAAACTAAAAACCAACACCCTGTGGTGGCCGACACTGCCTGAGGCAGGCACCTGTGCACCAGCCCAACCGCCTAATTGCTCGATTTCCCTGGCCACAGCTCAGGCCTATGCTTGCATACCCTGCCTTGCCACCTCGCCTATA